>NW_020272898.1:1292760-1458730 GCF_003268045.1 Sipha flava
AATTTGGTCCATTTTTGTAGAAAATAAATATAAATAAAATAAAAAGTAAAAGTAATCAAAGTAAAATAAAAATAAATAAAAATTAAAAGTAATCAAAATTTTTGTTCAAAACAGTATAACCTATTATTGTTTTTCCCAATTTGAAAATGGACATTTTATAATTTTTATCAATATAAATTATATAATTGGAATAGGTAATTTTCGATTTAGTCAATTGGTACTGCTTTTTCAAATTTCGGACCTTATCGTTTTTTAGGTCCTTATCATTTTTCGGACAATTGCCAAACACTCCTACTGCCGCGTATACGCAACAACAGTCCGTTTCTCATGTGAGCTACTGTCGCGTATACGCTTTTGCTCTATTATAAATAAAGGTGTAATTACTACATTAACAAAATATGAAGTGCTATCTAGGGAAGAAAGTAACAAGCCAATTGAAAAAAAAAAAAATTATTTCCGTTCAATTCCAAATATGTTATGAATGAATTTATACTTTGTGAATACCTTAGATCATATACAATGAATAGAATCATTGCATATCACACCTATAGAATGAGTTGAAATCTTAGATCATATACAATATTGTATATGATCTAAGGTTGAAATCAACATAACTCTAGGACCGGTGACATCTGCACATGCACGCATGCTTATCAAATGTCAATCTGTTTTTCGGCTTAAAATTGAATTTAGGCATCACTAATTCTTAATTTACGAAATATTGTTATTGATCATAATTTTGACGTAGCAAATACAATATAATTAATTATATTATTATAATAATGCAATTAGAAACTTTACAAACACTTATACTTTATAGTTAATCGTTATCTTGTTCAATAATCAATTAATATTTGCGCCAAAAATGAATGATAAGATGCCACGCGCATGCGCATATCACTGCGGTCCTACTGTTATGTTGGCTTCACAAATTATTTGTATGACCCATCCATTGTATATGATAATAATTTTTGTTGTTTTTAACGGTTATCTACAAATAAAATTGTTCTTACATCTAGATAAATCTTTACTGTTTTTCCTAAGAAAAAAAGGAATATTATAAATAATAAATATTATACGTATACGGTAATATTTGAACGGTTTATATGGATATGCATAAGTTTTGAGAACCACTGGTTTAGGATAGTAAAAATTGAATAAAGGTCCCCACACACTGCCGCTGTGGCGGTAGCGATTTTTAACAAGTACAAACAATATATTTATATATTACATACAATTATTGTTTAGTTAATTAATTCCTATGTCATTGATAAATTGATGATTTATCCGGTGTATACTAGTTGTGGTCAAAATCAAAAATTACGGTTAGAATTTCGGTCACCCAACAAAAAGGTTACATACTAGTTGCTGTCACTCAAAATATATTCCTAGTATATATAGTATATACGATGCTATTTTATTTACAATAAAGTTTCAAAATTGTCCTTTCCATTTTATAAACAGACTTAGGACTGTTACACTATTTTTATTGTGTAGGTTTGAAATCCCTGAAGTAATTGTGAAAAGTCATGCGGCAACTTCGGGTGAACATTCATTCTTGCAGTGTGTATATTTTTTCTAATCAATGTAACGCCATTTGACCTCAGTACACTGATTACTGTATTTGACATCTCAGAATAAAAAATTTTGGAGGGACGCTCGCCCAGCTACTCCACTGCTTTACGTTTAACACTGTAACTAACCTTTTGCCGTACCATTGATTGGTGATCATCTATTTCGTTATTATACTACTATTGCAGAGGCGTATACAAGGGGGGATGTAGGGGACAGATCCCCCCATAAGTCTTTTAAAAATTATATAAAATAGTATTCTTAATATAAGGATATTATATGGAAACAAAAAAATATTTTCAAGGATTTATTGTAAATTATTATTTTGACACATTCAATATATATATATTTTATAATTTATTATTTAAATGTGCAAGTCCTTTGGTTTAGGAATTTTTCTTCCGTAATAATTTGTTTGAAATTGATCCCCCCCCCCCATACAAAAGTTATATGTGCGCCACTGTACAATTTTATTTATTTTATTTACAAACTTTACAGATAAGTAATAGGTATATGACCGCAACTGTTATATGTCCTTATTTCAAAAATCATCTCTGACCGCAACTCGAATGCAGCCGATTTATCTATATAGTACGTTAGTAGGTACTATATTAAGTACTTATACTATTGTACATATCATATTCATTATATATATAAATATATATAATATTGTATTGATTATTTTTAATTAAGTTAAATAGCATATTAAACTATAACTTGAATAGTTTCTAGGAAATAATCGGTCTAGACTAACATACACTTTGTAGCTATTTATGTCATTTGATGAAATTGAAAATTTCGAAAAATGGAAAATCTTGTTTACCAGCTGTTTTCCGGGAAAACCGTGAGAGAAAAGACGAAAGTTTTAAGACATAAAATTGATCCCATAGCTACTTTGTATGCTTTCGATTTTTCGAAAAACTGTTATTAAAGATTTTTAAACCATCGTAAAATAATCAAACATTGTTGATAACAATGGTATTTACTTGGTTATAATTTTAAAAATAATTGAATTATTGGAAATAAATAGACCTCATCAAATATTATTTTATGATTTCATCTACAATTTGATATATTAATAGTTAGTCATTGTTATTGTATCATGACATTAGATTATCAAACATTTTAATAATCCAGGGTAATATCCAATTTTATATAAAATAATTTAACTATAAGTACACTTTTACAAATATATTTAATTAATTAACATTTTTGTTAACAGTTTATAATTCAACCAGTTATGAAATTGAAATAAGAAATAGTAAATCGAAAAAAATAGTGACCACATCCTGGATCTCTGTGTCAGTTATTATGGGCTGGACGGGAAATAGCACACATACACAGAATCAATAAGGAATTATAATATTTTATTATGGTTTTTCATATACACACACACACACACACACACACTTACGTCCCTCGGGTATATAAGGGACCTAGAAACAAAGGCAAATCAGACAAGTTCTGATTATATGACACGAGCACCTTCACGCTAGTGTATGTTATGGTTTGGACTATTTCTCAACAATTATAAATATTAGAACTTAGAATTTTAACAGCTAATTTAATTTATTGTGCTTAGAATAATTTTTAACAGTTTTAATAAATTAACTAATCATAAAGAGTATTAATAATTAATAATTATTATTTCAACATTATACTTACATCCAAGTGACTAAGTGAGTAACTAAAATATGATCAAACGGCTGGTACGCAACACTTCATTAAAATTAGTTTATAACACAATTTTTTAAAATAATATAAAATAAGTTTCTCAATAATCCCATACATCTAGGGGAACCCTAAGGTTCCGCGGAGCACACTTTGGGAAACGCTGGTTTAGTGTTTTACTTTGTTCTTTGATTCTTAATACCTCATATGTTGTAGTGTTCTGGTTTCTTTTTTTAATTCTTCTAAATAATGTGCTTACAATCATAAGATTTGTATAAATACCTAAATACCTATATAAAGTCTATCATTTTTTCTTTCCCTTATACCTAATGGAATAATAAATGCAATGTACAGTACAGGATATGAACTTATTTTAAATTGGAAACTGTTTAGACCTTTGATGACATTTATTACCTAATTAAATATTTAAATATATAATCTATTATAAATTTATAACAATAAAGTTGAATGTAACATATAAGAATAAGGTGTATTTTACTATTGTATGGACATTACATTTTAAATATATTAACTATTCTCTCATTCCTTCTAGCCAAGGGTTAGTCAATAAATTGCAGGCTTCATCATAGGCGCATATTGGAGGCCTATTCCCCCCCCCCCCATCACAAAATAAATCCCAAGGTGTTCACATTTTGATTTTCAATGAAAATATGGGTAAAATTAATATAAATTATACAGTTTAATTTAAAAAAAAAAATTGGTAACAGATGAAATAATTAACATTAATGTTCTATGTTATGATAGTCAGATAGGTACTAGTCAAAAGCTATGGCAGACCGGGGTGCCAAACTAAAAATTATTTTTATTTAATTTATCTTTTAATACGCATTAACAATCTACAATTTTATAAGTTAACTTTATTACAACATTATATAATCAGGTAATAAAGTTTAAAGTTATAATACAAAATACCTACTATAAATTTATTTAAACTTATTAAAAAACTTAATTTTAATACCACTGAAACTAGGTAAGGAGGGGATTAAAGGCGCCAAAACATCTTAGATCATGTTATATCCTTATCTATTTTTTAATCAGTAATACGATAAAAGATAGTAGAATATAACATATTTTAGGAGTGTCGACTAAAATACTGTCGACTCAAATACGATTTGGACAAAATAACAAATTTGTGTATATTGTATATGATTTAATTTTACTTAATAAATGATCCTGCATGGAAGTTCAGCAATGTGAAAACGATTCGGTCCCCATGTAGTGATAACTTATAAAAAAAAAAAAAGGTACCAAAGTAGATTATATATTCAATATTCACAACATCACATATTATGTGTACTGGATATAATGGTTTCACAATTTCAAAATAGTTTATTAATTATTTGAATTTAATAATTGTATTTGAAAAATGTTATTAAGATCTGATCATTTTTACTATTCTACATATTTTTCATACAAATAACACATCTCCGTAAAACCTATACATTCGTTGTGCTCAGAATATAAAACAAATTAATCAATTAAGTTAGTAAACTAGTAATTAAGTAATTAAGAATTAAACAATTAGTGTAGGAAAAAAACTTCACAAGAAAACACAATAAAATAAACTTAAAACTTCAAGTAAAAAGATTAAAATAGATTCAAAACTCAAATTTCAAAAATAAATAAGTCATTGATATTTTCGTTATTACTGTTATCATAGTTTCAGTGACTGACTATTGATTATAAATACTGTAGTATTTATAATCAATGCTATGACGTTATGGATTTTACAAAAATTAGAATATTCGTTGAATAAGTGTTCAGTGGTCATCGGGCTGACTCATAGATAAGTATACGAATAATTTATTTGTGTTATCACTTATCACAAGGTTTTCTTAGATTTGTTATCAGAGGAGTCCTGAGCGATAAGAAAAAATGCAATGTTACATTATGAATGAAATTCCTCTTACCACTTATGATTATTCCAGATGTTGACATTTGACAAATGTTTATAATGAACTATTATTAAGTGTTACGCATTTTCATGAAAAATACCACTCAAGTTATTTATTTTTATTACGTTTCAAAAGAAAAAAATGTTTTAGATTTAATTTTTACTTTTGGTTTGATTGATGATGAAATCTACTAATTATGGATAACCATTGGTATCTAAGCTTTGTTGAATAAACATTTTATTATTATATAATCATTTATTTATACAACATAATATTTCTTCATGTTGTTTAAACCATTTTAGAATTACAGAAGTTCATTGAATTGGTTAAAATGCCTGACTCTTGGGGAAGCTTCATGAACAAACCAGCTCGAGGCTGGTTACATCCGGATAATGTTATTACTAGAAGTAGTGTGTGCTACGATGTTCATGTAAATTTTTTTTGATTTTTTAAAATTTTTCTATTTTCACTAACTTATGTAGTAATTGTTGAGTAATTGATATAATTATTATATTTGGGTTATTTAAACATTTAGTATATCGGACGTTTGAAAGTAGTAACATCAATGAAAAGTTTGGATTTTGATACACGGTTTGCAGTGGCCAAGTAAGTTTTAAATATTTGTATTTTTCTTTGTATTTAAAATGTTTGAAATAAACTTAAACTTTGAACTAATTTTTTTTAGAGAATGTATAAATAAAGTGTGCGAAGCAGCTGGACTGAAAACTGCTGACAAAAAACGAAAAGTAATATATATTATTTTATATTGTTTATTGGTTAGTTTAGGTTAATGTTATTTAAACAGCAATAATTATAATATGTTTATTATAATGCTTGAATTTTATATTTAAAAAAAAAATATATTTTATTTATAAAACTTTTATTAGTAATATATTTAAATATTATCTAGGTAGATAAAAAAATTTTGAGACTTATTGGTGATCATCCAAGTATGGATTATGCTGGATCAAATGTTACATTGTCCATATCGAGCACATGTTTAACACTAAAATCAAGGGACACTCATGCAATTATTTCTACTCATGATATGCCTAGGATATCTTTTGCTTCTGGTGGTGATGCTGTATGGATTATGATTTTATGTTTACATAAAATATATACCTTTAAATAAGATTTTTGCAATTTAAAATTACCTATTTATAGGACACCATAAATTTTGTTGCGTTTGTTGCAAAAGACATAAATGATTGGCGTGCATGTTATGTATTGGAATGCGGAGAAGGTGAATCAGCACAAGATGTGATAACAACTATTGGTCAAGCTTTTGATTTACGTTTTAAGCAGTTTTTAACAAAACCTGCTCCAGTTTTAAATTCTAACACACGAGATGAGCGAGAATATTATAATGATCTACCTGGAAAGTCTCCTCCAGAATCTGGTCCTCCTCCTGTACCACCTCTTCCTTTGTATCATGATCATCGTAAAAGAGGTAATTTTATAAAAAAAATTTTTAAAGCAATATTGAGTAATACACTGCATAATTTATAATTTTAGAGAGACTAGTTTCAAATAATCTTATTGATTTAAATTGTGAAGCACCTCCACCACCTGCACCACATCCTGCTCATAATTATGTTAATGATTTTGTAATTGGGAATAAAAATCATAATTCACAAACTCGCGATGTATTTGATATGCGTACGTTATTAATTTAAATATTTTGAATTTTTGAAACATTTACAAATACAATAATTATTATTATATTTTAATGTGATATCATATAATTTTAATAGAACCATTTGTGGATCATGATCTTGTACCTGTAATGACACCACTATTACAAGATGAAATTTGGTTTCATGGTAATATCACTAGACAACATGCTGAAGCCTTATTGAAACATGTAAGTTTAATATAATTTACTTTTATTGGGAAAATACAATTTTCAACATTTGATGGGAATTTATTTTTAACCAAAAATATAATAAAGGATTGCTTTTACAATTTATCTTTTAATTTCCTAGTTACCATTGTTTTGAGAATTTTATAAATTAATAATTTGATACTCATAACAGTAGAGCATTTTACATTTTCAAGGTCAAAATTAATTGGAGTATTTTTATGATATTAAGTAAATATATTAACTATAAAAAAAATATAATGTTTGAAATGCGTACCTAATAATAATCAGTGGTGAAACAAAGGGTTTGGGAGTAGTGACTCACAGAAAAAATGTTCTTAGCTTAACTTTATCCCATTTTACCTTCTAAATACCTGAAATTAATTTTTGCAAATATATGAACCTTATAACCAAATAAAACTTGGTTACATCACTGATAGTAATTATTAAAAAATGTTTTTTTTTCAAATACTACTTAATGTTATGCTACTGTTCCAAAATGTTGGTGGCATTATTCTTTAAATTTAGTTAAAATCGAATAAAATCTTTATAAATCTTAATATTAGACATATTAAATATGTTCAAACTAATTACCAGCATATTGATATTTTATTGATAGTATATTATTGCATTTTCAAAATACTATTTTAGTAGGTTTTATATACTGGTAATATTATTCCATTGTTTTCTGAACATTGTTTTATTTATATTTTTGGGTATCAGTTCATATTTAAAAAAAAAAAACAAATTCTTAATTTTAGAGTAATTTTATTTTAAATCATTCCTATAATATATATTATACTATCAAAACCATTTGCATTTAGACCCATTAATTTACTACCTTTTTGTCTGTTTGTTAGAAATAGTATAAATAATAAAATTTAATTTATATTTAATTCATTAGACTGTATAAATATGAAATTAATTACATATTAATTTGATTGATACTTTCTTTTTTATTCAATGTAACTAATTATAAAACATAAATACTTACATTTATAACATTTTTAATCTATTTTGTATACTTAGGATGGGGATTTTCTAGTAAGAGAATCTCAAGGGTCTCCTGGACAATATGTATTAACTGGTCTTCAGGGAGATGTCAAGAAACATTTACTTTTAATTGATCCAGAAGGTGCTGTTAGAACTAAAGACCGTATGTTTGAGAGTGTCAGTCATTTGGTTAATTATCATAGTGAGAACAAATTGCCTATTATGTCAGCTGAAAGTGCTCTCATTTTAAGAAATCCAGTACCAAGAACTCGATTTTGATGGATTTCTTATCAGCCATTCCAACTATCTAGTTTCACAAATAGCTTTGACATTTAAATACTACATTTTATTTTATTTTTTTTTTTTGCTCTATTTACTGTAATTTCTTACATTGTATTTAATTATTTAACGATGTAGTTTAAGAATGCTATTAGTATTAACAAGTAGATGTTATGCAATTTTTGCATTAATATAATCTTGATTTTATAATTATTGGAACATAAGAAATATCAATTCACAGGCTACAATCAAGCAATTACTTTTTAAGTAAATTTTACCCTTTAAAAAAATTATAGCACAAAATAATATTTATTCTGGTAAATATTATTTTGTCAATGAATTATTTCATTTGTTTTCGTGGATTATAGATAATTTTATAAATACCAGTTCATAATTTTTTAAGACATTTTATCTTATTTAAATCTAACGCAATTTAAAATTATTTTTATGTATAAAATTATTTATTTTTTATGTTGCATTGAGTAATAGCGCATTTTTACATAACATATTTATATACTCTCATATAGTTCTACAATCAAATTAATTGGTTCATATTAAAATGTTATTGTTAATAGTTGTGATGGTTTTTTTCCTCAATGTATTTAAATGTTTGTACAGTTATATTTTCATTCGTTTAAATTTAGTTATGCATAATTTATTTTTTGTTACCAATTAATTATAATCACATATATTGTTTTATTTTTCATATATCATTTAATTGATTTTATATTAAGCTATTATAAAATCAATGTACATATATATTATTATTTATCAGTCAATCAAGCTAATATCAACAACTTTTAATATAAATTAATACAATTAAATTAACAATAAAAATACTTGAACTTAATGAGACTAAATTTAGAATAGAAACAATAGATGAAAATTGAATTTTAACACAAAAAACTTAACCTTATTATTATTTTTTTATAATTATAATTTGAAAAAATAATTTAAACTGTGTAATATTGAGTATAAACTAATATTTAGATTTTATTTCAAAAAGTAAAAATTTAAATTATTTAATTTCTAAGAAAACAATAGGTCTTAAGAAAATAAAAAATATATAAATTTATTCATTTCTTATTAAATAATTATAGTTTTATTTTCATTATTGATGAAAATATTTGGAAGTTCAATAAATAAGAACCTTTAATAGTTAAAAGTATGTACTGAACATTAATCTTCAACTTATGAATATTTTATAATATTCTCTTAACCTTAAGCAACTAACCCTATATGTTGCTTTTTTTCTATTCATTTTTTTATTTTCTTAGTGTCATAATTTTAGTAATATATCATTAATATAATTTTATCTTATGCTACTTACTTTTATTGAATGTGTTATTATTTATTATGTTATCTATTAAATATACAAGGTATTTAAAAATTTAAATAAGATCAATATTAAGATATTATTTCTGTATCAATGAATACTATAAGCATTATGTGACATATAGAGCTATAAATATTAATTATTATAATTTAGTATTATGAATTATTATACCAAATAATAAATACACATATTTTAGTTACATTATTAACCTTATTATACTTTTATGTATTATTTCATTCTTAATCAAGGATTAAATAAAATATATATTATATATTTATACAGTATTTTTGATAATAAATTAACTACAATATCAAGTGAAGTAGTTATACTAATAATGTCTCCTATATACATATATATATATTATGATACTTTCTTTATTTTGATAAATAGTATATTAAACTAATAAATTAACCTGATTTTTAAATGAAACTAAATAATTAAATATTGTTACATTATTCTAAAAACTTTTTAAAAAACAGATGAAATGGAGATAAAAAAAAAGAAAAATTTTGTCGTGCCAAAATAGTTATATTTATTTTATTATGAGTAATATCAAATGTAATATATGTTAGAAAAATATGTGTGCCAGACTACATAATTTTCAAAAACAACGAATCTTAATAATTAAAAGTATTAATATCTTAAATCATACAACATAAATATATAAAATACATTTAGTATAATTAAAAAAATATAAATTACTTAAAGACTAGTAAAATACACTACTTAGGAAATTATATAAATAAATACAAGTATTTCCAAAATAACTGATATCTTGCAATTATATATTATGAAAGAGTTTCTCCTTTCGTAACCTAAAAAATATATATATATACATATAAAAGTTAAAACAATAACTAAACTAAATATTAAATGTATAAATTGTTATCTTACAGTCTCAATGTAATAAATTAAATTAAATATTAATTAAATAATATATAAGTTCTTACTCTTGCTTCTAAGTATTCAATTCTTCTTTCAAGTGTAGTAAGTTTTTCGTTTAAAATGGCTAATCTGGATCGGCATGACATATCTAAAAAAAAATAAAAATAAATACTGTACTTGAAATCATAAGTAATTATTAATTCATTCTATAATTAGTAACTTTGAATGAAGTATATTGTTAAATTATAGTTATAATTTCATATTTCCTAATATTTATTTATTGAAATGATCTTTTGGTCTTGGTTATTACAAATGTGTAGTAAGTAGATCTATGTATATGATTACTATATACACTACTACCCCAAGAGAAGACATGGATATAATGAAGTCTTAGAGGTCCTAATTTATAATTGGATAACAGCTTAGGGAATGTTGGCCAAATGGGACCATACATTATTTTTACAGTGCCATGAATTGAACAGATGGCAAAAATATTATGTGTATGTTGTTATCTAAGTAATCACATCATGTAATTTCAATATCTATCATTATAATTATTTGAACAAATTATTTTTATGGCAAAACAAAGAATAGAAAAATGAGATACAATTAACAACACAAAATAAGTAAATTAACTAAAAATATTATGTAATACCAACAAATAATTTTACCTAATAATAATTAGTTAAGCCATATAAATAATGTAGTTTAGGTTTTGCGCTTTAATCTTTCCTTTTGATCAATCTTTATGGATGGTCCAGATTTATCTTTTGCAGCTAATTCTTCATCAATTAATAGTTCAAAATTTCCCATTGCTTCACGTGATGGGCATTTATTCCAACGTACATCTGGAATCCCACTTGGGGGTAGAACCACACTTAACATGTTGTCAATTAGCTTATACTTTAAAATACGATCATTTACTGTAGTAGATGTTAAAGAAGGAGATGCATTTACTTCTATTAGCCAGGGTTTTAAATTATCATCAATTATAATATCATATCCATAGCACTCAAAACAATGTCTATCATTAGACATTATATAACTAACAGATTTTAAAGAATGAACAATCAACCATACAATGTTATCGAAAAGAGCTTCAGTGACTGTCTTTCCTCTTGTGCTTTCCAGAAACAATCTCAAATTTTGAATACTTAATTTACCACCATGTATACTGTTGTATTCATCACCTTGTTTTTGTAAAGAAACATTTGTCAAATGAATCAATAAGTTTTCAATCTCTCCAACACTTGTATTATATTTCACGGTACAAAATCGACAAAAGCCTGATTTAAATAAGTATGCTTTTAATGGACGAAATGATGTGACTAAAACATATAATCTTAAATCAAATTTTTTACCATCAATCAGTAAAGGGTTATCTATGTATTTTGAAATAACATACGATTCCTTAATAGCGGATGTATTAAAATTTTTGCCTTCTCTAGACCATTTCTTCAATTTTGATAGTTTATTGATAAGAAATATTCCAGTTCCTTGAGATTTCCCAACGGGTTTCATGATCCATGTACTAGGGCCAACTTTGCGGTATTCTTCTACAAACAAATTATAATCTGCAGGCAACACAAATGTAACTGGAATAAAATCTAAATACAAATATTTTCCATCTAAACGCTTGGCTAATGGACTTCCTTCTCTTTCAAGTTCACGTCTGTAACGTTTAATATTTTTTACCAGCATATCTTTGCGACTAAGTTCGTAATGATTAGGAAAATGATTAATCATTTGATTATCATGCATTCGATAGCCACTATCAATACTAAATAAACTACGACATGTTTGTATACCAGCCCAATAAAAGTTCCAATCATCATCAGGGCCAACGTGTACCCAGCCTCGTTTTTCAAAATTACTTAAAACAACTGATCTATCGACATCTGTACAATAAGTAACTTTCATGTTTATGACAAAAATTGAAGTTAAATGAAAACTAAAAGTTAGGGTAAGATTCACAATAAAAAGTGAAATTTGATCAAACATTTTAAAAAGTGTGACCATGGTAACAAGAAAGTTGAAAATAGAAGGTAATCATGGAAGGTGTATTCAAAGTGAATGAGGTAAACCACTCTTGAATTTTTTTTATTAGTTACATAATTAATTTTAAACTATATATGTTTTGTTAAAATACAAGAAGATTAAACTAAAAATATTAATAAAAATTTGAATGAATTTAATATAACCGAGTGCAAAGCAAAGCAATAAAAACATAACTTCATGAGATTTAAAATAATATTAATTATTTTAGAGCTCAGAATTAGATTGTCAAACTAATCTTTTTAAATGCACTTATATTACATTTATTATATAATAATATTATTATATTGACTACAATAAAAAGTCACAAATTAGAAGAATTCATGAAAATAGTAAAGTAATTAATAGCAATGTAAAATTATTGTATTATAGTGTTGGTTAGTCTATTGTCAGTATTAAGTAATTATAAATATATAAATAAATAGTTTATATATATAAAAAAAAAAAATTAAATAAGTGCTTAGCCTAGAATATTACTATATTTGTAAAGTAGAACTGATTATAAATTAAAATTGTATTATAAGCTATAATAGTAATTCAATAAAATTAGAACTATTGACTTATTGTATAATTATTTAGCTGTGGTTCATGCTAGATAAAAATATAATATTTATATTTTATGATCAACTAAAATAAAATAAAATATTGATAAATGCTAAAATGTAATGAAGTAATTTGAAAATGTAGCATGAGTCAGATAAAAAAAGTAAGCGATCTGCCAGCTGTCCATCACTATAGTAGATTATGATGGCTGAAATATTGAAAATTACTGACAATGATAATAACATATAAAAACAATTATATTATTTAAAGTCTTTAGAACGGATTCAAGAACAGAGTGAAAATAGTTTAATGCGATAATGTGCAATACTAAGGGACCATATTATACAACTATATTATATAAGAAACTAATATTTGGTTCATAGAGTACAACATCCACATTAAAATATTTTGAGATAGGTAGTACTGAAAAATATTTTCATCAAGAAACTCGCCTGTATCAAATCAGGTTTAACTAAAACAATTCATTAGAACAAAATGTATAATACACTTACATTACAGTAAATGAAAAAAAGATTAATTCGAAGAAAAACGAATAAATTATCATCGATTCAATAGTGAATTTATATAAATTTAAATAAAGCACTCACCAAACGAGTTGAGGAAATCGGTGATTTTTTTTATGCTGCCGGTGATCACCTCGATGTACTCACGGTTTGCCCAGTCTTGTTGGATCTGTTTCTGGACGCCTTCCTTTGGGCCTCCCATGGTTGTTTCTGAACAAGATGTCACGACGAACGGCCGAGTGAATCACGTTTCACGGTTATCGACAGTGACAACCGCACAAAATCTTAAACGCGTCACTAAAAAATTACGACGCGGACGTACTAGAAAATAACAACGTATAGTGTAATGAACTAATCGACTTCCCGGGAGGGCGCGTGTGGTTATTATCAGAGCATATCAAGTTATTCAGCCGCAATGTGGCGCTCATATCATCACCACCTAAAAACAACAGTCTGAAAACAGAAATTGAAGTCTGTGGCGGTATCACGCGGGCAAGTAGAGACGATTATCTAATCACAATACACAGTATGTGCCATAAAGTAATACTCTATGGTATATGCATTTCACAAAATTTTTCAGGAGAACCAGATTAGTGAAGTTGCTCCCACTTCGAATAGATGGCGTTTATTTATATATTATAATTTTTTGTGTTTATCCATGTATCAGTTATTATAATATTTTAACAGTTTATTAAATAATGCTTATTATTATGATCATGGCGTCACTAAAGTCCAAATGATGGGGTAGCAAAGTTTATTTTTAGAAAGTTAAAAATACATTTTTAAAGGTTTAACATGATAACTGGCTAACTCTTCTTCATAAATCTTGGTATGGTGTATACCAGGGCCAGCGTTACCTTTTCGAGGTCCTAGGCAAAACTTAAATTTAAGCCCATATTAAAGGCGATAACATGTTATATTTACGATATTGGGTAATGATTGATTAAATTTAAGAAATGTAAAACAACAAATTTTCTGTAGGTTTGTTCTAACACGCGGTCAAACTATCATAGAACTGGTGGAAGCATGCACAGTACATTTTTTGCTTTCCAACACACCCTAAACGCAAACTCAAACTGTCAGACCCTTGTTCCAACACGTTATTAGACCAGTTTTAGGATTGGTTGTGGACAATCAAAACAGTCCGCTGATTCCGACAGGGACTAAAGGAGCATATAAAGTGTTGGAAAATAATTTTACGGAAAAAAAGTTCCGAAAATAAATAACTGGAAAAATATTTGATTGAAAATAATTTAATAGAAATATAATTGTAATTGAATTTAAATTAAATGATAATAGTTTCATAGTAAATAAAAGTAAGGAAAAAAATTGGATTACTAATCTTATGGAAAATAATTGGTTGGAAAATTTTAATGGATGAATCATAAAATTCAAGAACGCTTTAAAATATAAAACTAAAGATGGGGAAACCTAATACCGTAACCTAAAATTGTGGATGTATAAAATATGGAACGCTAAAAGTGCGGAAATCCAATATATTAGAAAACTAAAAATACTAGAATTCAATTTTTCATCAGATTGATTTTTTTTCAAATTGAACAAAAAGCTATGTAATAAAGTTAATACATTTTAATTTAATTTCAAATTTATATACAATTATTATTGTGTTAGAGTATGACTACTGATAAGTAGTCGTTCTCTACGTCAGCAAACTATAGTCACTAAACTTGAGGTCCTTATGTCCTATATGGTTATTTGGACCTCTCGATTGAGATCGAGCTCCATACACGGGGATGGAAATAGTTCACATTGAGGAGAGACCTCTCCAGGGTCTTGGGGGTGGTTGTATGGGTGCAGGTGATCTATAGCGTTATAGACATTCGATAAGTTGAAGGAATTTTCATATAGTTGCCCCTAGAGTGCCTTGATAGATTAGGGAAACTAATTTTTCTTCCACATAAACTTAAAAATAATTTACCGTTAATTACATATTATTGTGTTATATAGAAAAAAATGGCGATAGGGAGGCGCAAATACATTATTGCCCCTATATACGCCCTTCAATCTAAGGTACAATGATCATTTTCATTGATTTTTAGGTTTCCAATTATTTATTTTAATTGTATTTAAATTCTTTGTATAATATCTTCCATGATTTTAGGTTTTCAGTAATGTATTTTTCTATCAATTATTTTCTAACAAATCTTTTTTCCATTCAATTATATTTTTAATTTCCAAAAAAATATTTTCATAAACCTTGGTATTCTTTAATTTTATTATTTTCCATACTTTTAGAGTTCCAATCAATTTAGTTTCCAAACATTTAGCACCTCCCGGTACTAATAGTCAGAGAAACTATTATCACATTTATTACTCATGTTATCAATTTTTCGCGTTTGAATTTTCATATAACGTTTATCAACAATTTTTTTGTTTTACGACATAAACTATATATAGTATAAAATAAATATACATACTATTAATATATATATTCAAATACATATTATTAACGTCTAAACTGTGTATCTAGAACATTTAAAATAGAAGGTATGTACATATTACGAATTTTTTTTATTCTAATCGCAATTTAATTTTACTAATTTATTATCAATCTCATATCTTATCATTCAAAATCCGAAAAGCGTTCCAACAAAGCTCAGAGTCAGTGATCAATCCACATGAACGCATGCGCAGTAAATCAATCACGGATTAGTCGGCAACTAATCCCAAATTCCGCGTTGGAACAAATTTTATGTATCACGGTTTTCTTACTGTGCATGTAGTCGTTGGTGCATACATGACATACTTATAAAATATAATATTGTTATTTTGATAATTGGTTTTTTATTACACGCCACTGAATTTCTCTAGAAATCGCACTTGCTTTTCACGTTTCATTTTATGAGATTTACGTACAAAATATTTTTCAATGAAAATTTTAAGCGCGAGGCCCTGGACAAACGCCCCGTTGTACCTCCCCCTAACGCCGGCTCTGGTGTATACACTGTCTTATTGTCCGTATTGAACTTAACACGAAATATAATTATTTTGGATACAATTACAATAATAGATAGTCTATGTTCGTACACATTTGAATAATAAACTTCGAATATATTTTTAAAATCAATAACTATTTTTGGGTAGCAAAAAAATACCCTTGCTACCTCGACAAATTTCTGGGGTAGCAGAGATACCCCTTAGTAACGCCTATGATTATGATTTGGAACATCTTTAATTTTTTCAAATTGTGTACTTATTTACAGTTAATCTTTTTCAGAAATCTTTATCAGTTTTTGATATATACTTTATGCTCAAATAGTAATTACAAAAATTCAGGGTCTATGTACTGTATTTGATTATTTCATACACCTATATTACTTTATATTATAATATGTCACTATGGTGCCTATCTGTAATTTAATATGTGTATTTGCATGCAATTTAACATATATTTTTTCGATATTATATACCTACCTAATGTAAAACATAGATATTTGATAATATATCCACATTTTTTTATTACAATTATTTAAGTGCTTTATATTTCAGAAGATGATGTTAAAATCTATATTTTTTATATAAGTTCTATTCAAATGTACACGATAAAGTTTCAACATATAATAATTTAATAACTGACACATAGATATTATTAATATTAGACAAATAATATAGCTCTCTAGCTCTAGTTCTCTCTTAAATTATAATAATAAAAAAATTGTGCTTAAGACCACACGACAGAAGTGAAAACTTCAACAAGGCTAAATTAATAATACGAAATACAAGTTTTTTTGAGTTCTATATCGATAAATTAATAACTTTTACAATGTACTTAATTATAATTGTGTATAAATTACTCCAGTGAATTTTGCTCTAAGTGGCCTTCATCTGTATCATCATACTCTAAAAATGGAACTATAGGTTTATGGTAACTGAAATATGAAATTAATATTTTTGAATGGAATGTATTTTCTAAATATCTAAAAAAAAACTCCATCAATTGTTGTTCCATATTTCGTCGTATTTTCAATCGGATCATTCGACATATTCAAATTTAATGTTGATATCAAAAAATCAAATAGAGACTTGGATGTATCTTTTGAGAAATCAACATTGAAATCTCCACTCAAAATCATTGGCAATCTATGAAAATTTTCATTGAGAAGAACAGATCCGGCTTCGATATAGATCAGTAAATTTTGATGAATGAATTGGATGATTTTATTTATATTTTGATTAGGTGAGATATAAATAGCTACCACTACAATTTCTTGTCAGATTTCAATTTTCGTTGCAATTTGTCATCAATTTGATTTTCTTCATCCATCCCGTTCATTCGGGTTAGTTCGGATTAGTGATGTTAAACTATGAAAAATATTTATCACACTATGATATTGCTACTGTGATAAAAAAAATCACAGTGAAAATAACAGTGATTGCTACTCTAACTGCTACTCTTTATTTTGCACATACCTATGGCGAATCACATGTTTACTTTACAATATCAGAATATCACAATAATCTATTGAGTTAGAATACTACTATATTTACTATTTAGTCGTGATATCAGTTAATATTTACCTAATGTAAATGTGACATAATATTAATCATTATTCATTATACCCATGAACATTGATTTTATAATATTATAAAATCAATGCCCATGAATAATGATTAATATAATAAATTAACAAATATTATATTTATAAATATCTACCTAAAATCACGAATTTGTATGTTTTAATATGTGTAATTTTAATAAATGTTATTTTATCTAAAATATATTATCTATTAATAAAAATATTACATTATATTTCAATACATGTTATAATTATTTATTATAAGTAAACCATGCTACGACTATCTACGACTCGAGCCGATTTTACCCAAATGAGCGTTACATAGCCGATTATGATTATGTTACATACCCGAGCGTGACGGTTTAGTTCAATTCAGTACCCACAAAAAGTGCTAAACGCGCCTAAAGAAGTTTTCACTTCAAAAATTAATAAATGTCCTATGCTGTACATGTAAGAACATCACTACTGTGCGAAGCGCATTCTGGCGGATGCGTTAAATCCCAACCGTTATAATTGACACAGTTTAGCGTCTTCTCTCTAGTGTTCAAAACCACAGGCTAATAAAATGTATATTGATAAGAAAGTCTCTGTGTGTAACAATTAGACACCCGTACTATCGTGTCAACTGAGATTTGCAAGAGCGTGGTGACGAGCTATAAGGAAAGAAATAAGGAAGGAAAAATATAAGAAAACAATTCCTTTTTCGCTTTTGCACAGTGGTCCGCAATGGTGTCCCGTTATCAGTCGCGAGCTCGCATCGTTATCAACCTCGACAAACCGTGGTTGTCACTTGTCAGTGATCAGTGTGACACGCATGGGAACATGACGAAATTGTATAATTCTGTATGACCTCTTTTTGCCGTTGCGTCATGATAATATTACGCACAAATAACGGCTCCGGCTCAGCAGCAGCCGTTCTGTTTCATTATTTAGTAGCAGATATGTTTAGTATATTATTAATTTGTGTGAGAACGTTGTTTTTGGTTATTCTGAAAATTAATTGTTTCCCTATATCTGCATTTATCAGAATACACATTCTCGTTGAACGAAGACAACAATTATTATATTTCAAATTAATTCGTGTCAGCTGCCGGCAGTGCCGGATTACCCATTAGGCAGAATAGGCGTCCGCCTTAGGGCCTCACTCATTTAAGGGGCCCCATAAAAACGGAAAATTATATTTTTTTTCTATTTAATACCTGTATTCAATTTACGAATTTACTGGACAAAAGTCATTATGAAATACAATATATATTGAGTTATAGGTGTTATATATAGTAATAATAATTAAATTATTTCGAAAAAAATAGAAATAATATAATAACTAATTCATTTTTCTTGCAAATATAAAAATTTAATAAATATAATTTTATTTATTAATAATAGTCGGTTATTGTTAAAGCTGTTAATTTTATTTGTTAGATAGTAATATTAAAGGTAAACGAAAAAATTATTTTGTAGGACCCAAAATTTTAATTGCCTAGGGGCCAACAAATGTTTAATCCGGCACTGGCTGCCGGTCACGTCGGCTACCGTCGCTCGCCGGGCGGACACTCATTACATGACGACGACGACGCCGCCAGTGTCGAGCGCGCCGAGGAGTATATATAGCGGACAGTTGGACAGGCTGCGTTCGCCGTACAAAAGATGGCTGTGCTGTAAACAAAAAATAAATAAATAAATGTCACGCCCCTTTTAGAGAATAATAAAAAAAAAGAAAAGAAAAAGAAGGAAAAAAATCAAATCTTTTTTTTTTTTTATTATTATCCTTCTTCGCTAATCGCTACATATATTTAACAAGTTCGGGGTGTGTTTCACGTAATTTTTTCCTCCGTGATATCGCTGTAACCACAGCCGCCTCCACCGCTGTGGTCGATTGTCGAAGTCGTCACCGTTGTCAATCTGAACACTGTCGTCGTCGTCAACCCGAACGTTGTCGCCAACCGGTGTCGTATACTGCACGGGACCACTTACCATCTCACAGAGTGTTCTTTGTCTTGTGCTGACCAGACGTCGGACACGACGACGCGCCGAACCCGAATAGAATAAATAGAAATAAGAAAAAAAATGACTGAATACAAACTGGTCGTCGTCGGTGGTAAGTACCAGTCGTGTACACTACTTCCTGCCTGTCCCTACATTACAAACATTGCAGTGGATGCGCGTGTAAGCACCACCACTTCCGTCACTACCATGGTAATCACCATTGATCCTAATCAGGATAACTAGAGTTTTGCTCCCTAATAATTTTTTTGTCTAAAATGCATATTCCTTGTCTATAATTGTGCACCCCCAGTGTGTCAACTGTTTCATGACAATAGATGAATATGTTAGTGCTGTAACTTGACTGTATGTAAATGTACAGAATGTCATATTTGGTATCCAAAATTGTTCTAGTACAAATTGTCTTAACGACTGCTACTATTTACACTTTGAATTATAATTAATTAACTGATGATTTGTAACTTGGTAGTTCCTACATTTACTCTGTAAACCTAAGTTGATTTTCAGTCATTTTTCAAATACACTTGACATTTGAGTAAGATGTGAAGTATTTTAATTTTTTATTCAGAAAGTTTTGTAAATAGTTTTTTCTTAATGTTCTGTAATTTTTTTTTCATATTGCTGTGTTACATATTTAGATAAACATCAAATCAACAAATATAGTTTCATATTTTGATTTAGCTTAATAAATATCTATGCAGTTAACTCGTTACAAAATATAATATATTATATTTTAGTGATTATTTAATATCATTGTTTCACCATTCGTTAATTATAGTCTTTGACTAATTTATTTTTGATTATTGTTTAAAAAATTAGGAATGTTTATTTGTATGTCATAATAAATTGTTCCATATAATACTATGTATCTTCAATGTATAGAAATGTATACAATGTCTGGGTTTGGTTTTATTGTTAAGTAAACAGATAATTCAAAATATTTATTTTTCGTATTAATGTAGGTTATTGTACAATTTATTATATGGTATTAACTTATACTTTGACACCAATATTGTCATACAATTTAAAGCAATTTTAAATAAATTATTGGCTCCAACACTTGTCACTGATTACGCTTATAATATATTAAGTAATTATTTATAAAAATAAATATTTACATTCTTATTAAAAACAATTTGTTATTACCAATATTAAATTAAATCATTGTTCTATATTTATTTTTTATAAAGAGTTTTTTTTTATTGTTACTAAAAATAAAATTAATTTTATTCTTATAAAACTTATGAATAAGTACACACTAACTTTATTTTTGTAATAAAATTAACTGCAGTGTTATCCATTTTTTATCATAGTACCATAAAAAATAATAATTTCTATTTTGTACCACATATATATACATAGTACATTCTGTTAAATGTATACAAATTTAGACTTTAAAGTATTTTCACAGACATTTAAATATTAGAAATTTTTATTAGCAGATGATTTTTCAGTCTTTCCCTTGTTTCTGTGTATAAGTTTCATTTTAAATTTATTTAAACTAAAAGTATTTCCAATATATTCCCTTCAGTTACATTTATAACAGTATCAATTTTTAAGGATTATACCTAATGCATTTTTTGAAATTTTATTTTGCAGCTGGCGGCGTCGGTAAAAGTGCCTTAACAATACAGTTAATACAGAACCAGTATGTTTATTTCTATTTACTAATAATATGTTTTACATTGATTATGTTTATAAATTACTAAATTATACACTTTATTTTATAGCTTTGTGGATGAGTATGATCCAACAATTGGTTAGTATTTTATTTTGAAGTAAGATTACTGAAGTATTTGAAATAACTATTAAATTTACTTTATTTAACCTGACTTGAGTTCTGTGTTTTACTCCTTAATAATACTTTAATTTTTTTCAGAGGATTCCTATCGTAAACAAGTAGTAATTGATGGAGAAACATGTCTACTCGATATTTTAGACACAGCTGGTCAAGAAGAATATAGGTAAGTTTTTAATTTTATTTAACTTTATAAACTTATAAAAAATTTAAAATTTTTAAATTTCTCACAGTGCTATGCGAGATCAATATATGAGAACCGGTGAAGGTTTTCTCCTTGTATTTGCTATTAATAATACTAAGTCATTTGAAGATATCAGTAATTACAGGGAACAAATAAAACGAGTTAAAGATGCAGAAGATGTCCCAATGGTCTGTAAGTATTTAAATTATGTCGTTTTTGTATAGTTTTAATTCGTATTTAAAAAAATTTTCAATCTTGTTTTTTAAATGGAAAAAAAAAGTAAAATAATAAATAATACATACTGAGGATTCAAATATTTACTATAAAATGTATATTTATATTTTAGTGGTAGGAAATAAGTGTGATTTACAAAGTAGAGCAATAGATGTTAAAGCAGCATCTGATTTAGCTAAACAATATGGTGTACCATTTATTGAAACATCTGCTAAAACGAGACAAGGTGTCGATGAAGCATTTTACACTTTGGTCCGAGAAATTAGGAAAGATGTAAGTAAATAATTTTTTGCCAGTGAACGTAAATTAGTAAGTGTTTTTATTTATTTGTTTTGTAGAAAGAACGAAGGTTGCGAGAAAAACGTAAACCAAATCCAAGGAAACGCAAGCATTGTTACCTCTTTTGAATATTAGTGAAACAAATGGAATTTTTTTTATTTAAATTAAAAAAAAAGGACCTAACATATGAAGTGTCCTCATCATATTTTAACTAATGCAAACACACTTTAGGCTCAGGAAAGTGTGTTTTCATCATTTATAATATCGTTCAGTTAAAAGCATGTATTGAATATATTTATTTGAATGATAAAAAAAAATAACTTTTGGAATCCCGATCAATAGAAATTAATGTTCAAAGAAAGAACATTAAACAGAGGACCCCTTTAACAAGCTGATATCTTGTTTTGAGATCCAATTTTAATATTGCTATTTTTATCATCTTATTATTAATAAATTTTAAAAAAAATATTTATAGTGTTATTCGATTATCTAAAATATTTTCCTGCCCTATTTTTATTTTCTCAAAATCGTGCTTCCAGTATTTATAGGAGCTATTGATTTGTGCATAGGCTTTACTACAATTTATTATTATTATTATTATTATTATTATTTTATAGTCAATAGGTATTTGCATTTGTTGTTAATCATCAATTAAAAAATTAAATTGATCTATCATATCTTTGATCAACCAAAGTTAACGGGTTTAACTACTTTATTTTGTTTTCTTTTTACTTAAATCATAGTATAAAATCAACGAAAACCTATATTTTATTTTTTTGTCTAATTATTTCTAGTTAACATGTATATCATTTTATAAACAAATATGTTTGGGCTATATGAAACTATGTTGTAATTCCTGTTAAAATAACTTATACTTATTTTATAGAAGATTTCTATTTGAACTCTGCCTTGTGATCAGAAGTAGCATATATATTTATATATATTATTGTTAAGTATTTATTTAATTTTTTTTCAAATTAAAATGTAATAAAAGAAAATGTATCATTGACCTGATCAGAAGTTGCAGATAACTTACAGGGGTTATAAGTATGACATCCGTGCCAAAACCTATACTCACTATTCAAGTATTTATTTCTTAAGTCTTATTTTTTATACATGTCTAATATTAATTATTCTTTATGATTGTAGTTGTTTCAATTTTATTATTTATTTATTTTTAAATTTTTTTTTTTACATTTTACAATTTTTAGTTCAATTGTTTAAAATACAGGACTAATAAATAGCAAACGAGACCTTTGGGGATTATTTTACTGCAAATGAACAAAAAAAAAAAAAAACAACTGGCATTAATTTAACTAATTCAACAAAGGCCTCATTGGACATTTATAATATTCATAATTTGACCATATTAAAGATATTGTAATTTAACGAGCTTTTCATGTTGAAGTTCATGTACGATCAAGACGTCACAAAATAATTTTTATTAGTATTTTTATTTAATTTTTTTAATTTTTGTGATCATTAAATTAGGATACAATCAGCATGTTATTACCAAAACTTATTATAATATAATGCTATCTGATAATATATTAAAAAGAAATGTGAATTTTGATTCCTTCAAATGTGTAATTAATGCATCTTATAACCTTGATATCCAATCTTTATGTCTCTTACTGTATGAATAATTAAGATATTTACAGTTAAAATATATAAGAAGTATTAGAAGAATTAAAAAAAACTTTGGATTCAATTATTAAATATATTATCAAATATATAATTATTAAACTATAAATTGTTTTTATTAGGTTTTTAAGCATTTTATTGAAATTTTAAGTTTTAAAATTATCAGTGGAGCAAATTGGTACAATATTTCGTGGGAAAGTTATAGTTCAAATATTTGAGTTTTAATAAATGATTCAATAATATAATTACTAAAAGAATATATGTTTAATAATTCAATTAGTAGATCTACTTGGATATGTTTTACAACAATACAATAAAAGATTTAATGTCCAATAAACTTGATCAATGATTGTTTTTTAATCAATGATTATAGCCTATGGTAATGGTTTCAAAACTACATCTAATCTCCATTGAGGAAGAGTTGCTAACATTTTTTTTTTTTGACCAAAGTGACAGATAAATAAAAATATTTATGATATATGTTATATACAGTAGAAGCCGCTTATTAGAAAACGGATAATTGATACAATCGCGTTATGAAAACAAAATGTACAGGGACGGACCGGCCGTATATTAGAATATTGAAAATAAATCGAATTATTCAAACATCACTTTGGTTATTTGAAAGACTTGGGCGAAGATCAGTTGACATATACACTAAATATCCGTGTGATAACCAATGTAATTTAATCTTATCTTTGCTGTCATTATGTTTATATTTTGACTATACTTTATCTTAAGTGCAGTACGTCCTATGTGATCTATAAATATAATGCTTTTTCCTGTATGAATCGTCAGTTCATCTTCGGCATGTGTACATAAAGGTAATTGGTGTTTCCAGTGGCATAACTGGGAAAAAATCTCGGGGGGCAATAAAATATATATTTATTATTACCAAAACCTTGACACCCCTCCCCTCACCAGTTAAAACATATTTTTAATGTATGTATTTTATATACTATATCTAATTGTTTGATTTTACATATGTCTAACTCATTTTATGGTTTAGATAAACATAAATTTTAGGTAGCAGGTACTAGGTACCAATGTTTTTAAATAATACCCATAAAATTTCATTAATAAAAGGTGCTATTTGTACTGTTGGATTATTTGGGAGGAAAAATTAAACTTTTATTTCTCAAAAAATTGTCAGAGGGGGCACTTTCCCCCCACAATTACGCCACTGGGTGTTTCGTTATTCTAAAAATGTCTAAACGCCAAGATTTAAGTTTTAAATAGAAACACGAGTTATTAAAATCATATGACGTGATTCCAAAAATTAGTTTACGTGATGCCGCAGCTCATTTAAACGTTTCTCATGGCATATTAAATACATTTTTAGCGTATTTTTCCGTATTTTTCATTTTTTTTTCGTTGTACAATTCAAATAAATCGCTTATTAGAAATAATCGGATAATTGACACATTTCATTTTGGTCCCAAAGTGTTTCTAATAAGTGGCATCATTATTATTTACTTTTTAATATCTTTAAATATTATTAACAAGTAAAAAAGGAGAAATTGTGTTATATTATATGATAATTTTTTCTAATTTAATTTAAAAATGTTATAAACAGTTTACAAAAATAAAATAATGTGTACCTTTATAAATTAAAATAATCATAATTGGGCCTATCCTACATTTGATCCTGGGCATACCTCTGAATACTGAAACATTTTATTTTATGTATTTGTGGAAGGCACTATACATTACTTTTAATGTAACCAAGTTGACAAATAAATTCGAAACCTATATTTTGTAAATTTATTTATAGAATTTGAAAATCCCCCACCCTTGGAAATGAATAATTTTTTTATTGGGAGAGGGGGGCTAATTTCGTGTAACTCCACCAAGTTGACCGACTTAATCGGAATCAACTGCATGCAATCAAATAAAAATTAAAATTAGCACCAACTTTCAATCATGAATGGCGTTAATAAGATTGTTCTCATGCATATTCTCAAAGAACTAGAACGAGATGAACAAATCATTCGCAAAGAAAAATAAAAGGATTATAGTTCACAGTATTTTTACAGCTAGGCCTAATAAGGGACGTTTAAAAATTTAATTATGAAACACTTCATCGATGATGAATATACATTTTAAAACTATTTTAGATTGATAAAATGTTAATTTTATTTTGTTTATTTGCCATTGCAAAACATATTTTTAGATATAAATAAATAAGCAAATAGTTTGTGTGTTGCATTAAAAAAATAAATGCTTAGCCTGGAGTATTATTATGTTTGTAAAATATCTACGACCGGTTTCGAATTAAAAATTCATCGTCAGTTATATAGTGTGACCCCACTAAGACAGTGGTGGCAACGGGCGGGCCCTTCGTCTCTTCTATATGGCCCGCATTAAATTCCTAGAAAATTAATTTCCTAAGAAATTTCCTTGAATATCAAGTCAATATTTTGTATTTTTAGCCCCCTGGACCTTTTTTAATTTATGAATGTTGCCCCAGGTTCCAAAGTGGTTGCCAACCACTGCACTAAGACGTAGGTACCACTAAATATTTCATTTTTATGATTTGTATTGAAATAGGATTTTTGGGGAGCAGATCCGGATTGACCCGGTGAGTTACCGAGCAAAACTCGGTGGGCCGCAACAATTTTTGGCCTTTTAAATAGTGAGAGGCCGCCAACAGAAAATATTAATAGTTTAAAGTTGAAGATTAGTGCACCTATTGAAATATGCGATTAAAAAAATTTGGATAAGGGCCGCCAGTTAGTAAATGGGCCGGTAACTTACAGAAAACTCGGTGGGCCGAATTTGTCCAATCCGGCCTTGTTGGGGAGTGAAAGGAATTACCAAAATATACAATTTCAAATGTTTGACCCGGACGATTCGTACATGTGCAATACAACTTACTTTTTTTTAAACGACACCATTTTTTAACATTTTTTTAAAAACAATTTTCTTAAAAAAGTTTTTTTCTAATTATAAAATTGACAAAGTTGTAGTAAGTTGAAATTTAATATTTACGAATAATCTGGCTTTGACGAAATTTTAATTATGTTCAACTTAATGCTTGAAAATTAAAATATCTCTGATATTATAGGTACCTGTTTGTAGATAGATAAAATATAAAACAACACCTATTTTTGATCGTAGTTTACTCTCATTTTTGTCATTCATGTTTCCGAAATAAGATAACTAAATATTGAAAGTAATGAAAATTACAAAAATTTACACACTATGAATTTTAAATTTATTTATTTACAATTAAAGTTTTATCTTATAAATTCTTGGAAGGTACGAAGACTTTGTGGGCCATGGAATTATTCCATAAGTACTAATCATTCAATTAGGAAAAATGTAATATAAATATGGTTGAACTATGATGGCGTTGTGTGCTGGGAATCTTGATGTAAATATGTACATATTTTCCCGCAGGCTAACTAAGCTAATATTCTAACAGTAATTGTAATTGATTTACTAGAAAATCTGAATATCTTCTACTTGTCCCGTCTATTTTCCGTCGATTGTCTATTTGTCCCGTCATAAAACTAAGGACTTCAAAGTTTTCCACTAATTAACCCACACCATACATTTATATTCCTGATTGTATGAAAGTTAGCTCCTCGAGATTATTGTGGATTTGTATTGTCCCAAAATCTTTGCTTTTGTTTATTCATTATATCATTAATGGTATAGGTAATTATTTATAAATTTAGACTCATCAGTTTTTTAATTAAAAATATCAGAGATAATATTTTATTTTCAAGTATTTCGTTGAACGTAGTTAACATTTTGCTGAAACCAGATTATTTGTAAATATTACAACATATTACAACTTTGCCAATTTTTTATTAGAAAAAACTTTTCATACAATCATTTTTTTTTAATATATAATCTACAGGAATATGTAGAAAAAAATGGTGTTATCATTTACAAAGTCAATGAAATATTATAGTCAATATATGTATATACTTGACGATGAATTTTTATTCGAAACCGGTGGTATTTTATAAATTTAATAATACTCTAGGTTGTCATTTGTTTATTTATTTATGTATATATTTAAGAGTATAAATCATTTAATAATTTTTAATTTTTATTTAATTTTTTTATTATTTTATATTTTTAGAGCTCTAACTACTGTTGTAAAGTTTCCTACAACACTAAAAGAAAAACTGTCAGTAACTTTGAGGTAGGTATTTATTAAAATATTTATTTGTCAAAATCTAAATGAGTGAATTGGAATCACTAATTATTTTTTTTTAATATAGTGTTGTTCTTTTACACGAGGTTTTTTCGATTAACATTATATTAAACATAATATTTTCTTTAAATATAATACCCTTGAAATGTTTATGACTATGGTCGTATAACGATGGATAGATGGTAACAAGTCCGCAAAGTTTTTCATCTTCATCTTTTTTCGTAAAATTGATATTATTGAGGAA
Source organism: Sipha flava (assembly GCF_003268045.1). Classification (NCBI taxonomy): domain Eukaryota; kingdom Metazoa; phylum Arthropoda; class Insecta; order Hemiptera; family Aphididae; genus Sipha; species Sipha flava. Next base: position 1,321,492 of record NW_020272898.1, read on the forward strand.
AGAAGGAGAAAAAACTGTCAAAAAATAACATTTTAAAAAAATTAACATTTTTTCAGTCGTTAAGACCACGTTGTTGCATTGCATTTGTCCTAGAACCAATCACTGTGACTGTCCACACGCAGCAGACGCGATGGTATCGTAAAAAAAAAACCGTAAAAACCCATGAATACACCACTACGTGTGATGGACGCAGCAGAAACTGCATGCAGCCGCTGCCGCAGTCTGCCGCAGGAACGAAACCATACGTTTAAGGCGACATGTCCCGCAGGCCTAAGATCAGTGGTGGATCCAGGATTTTCTTTTGGGCGGGTTTTGAAAAATGTTTTCCATCGGGATATTTTTTATTACATTGTGGTCTGTGATTTATAATGAATTAAGATACTAGTAAGTAATACAATACATTAAATTAAATCTAAGACTAGTCATTTTTTGTATGAATAAAAATACAAATTATATATATTTATATTATTCCTTATATTTTTAAAAATAAAATCTTTTTCAGAATTCATACAATTATAGATGAAAATGAAAATTAAAAAATGTATATTTTTCCTGATTTGGGGGGGGGGTACCTTCCCCCACACCCGTGGATTCACCATTACCTAAGATATCCGCTGATCGTGGATCTCACTGCCTGCACGAAAGCCACAAGCATGACCCTCTCCATTGTCTCTTCGTGCCCCGGCCACACGGCCTCAAGGGTGTATTTGAGGGAGGATTATAACATGATAATAAATTCAATAATATGTCAAATTGATCACGGATATCAATTTTTGTTTATCTTCTTTTATCATAACATTTTTGGTTGTGGAACGAATATTATATTCTACGGATATTACTACGGTTATAGACATTTGCAACTATAACCGAGATATTTATCAGATAATATAAAGTAATTTAAATTAACCCTTTTTATACCACATATTTACTAGTTAGTCATTTGTTGGTGCATTTATGCATATTGTATATTTTTGTATTTATTAGAGCTATATAAGTCTTTAATAATTTTACTCGCCTATTTTTTTTTTTTTACAATATAATATCTGGTACTTTTTGTTGTGCATAGGTATTTAGTCAATTTTTCGTGCACAAATGCATACATATTTGTGTATTTTATAGAGCTAGAACTTTAGCTAAACCCAAATAATAATCATAATAACTGACAATATCAGTCTTGTCCTGACAGTTATTGTGTACGGACGTATCTAATTTTCATCGTATGCAGTTATCACTTATTGACTAATTAGTGTCGTAATTTTTTTCTACGATGCCGTCGTCGTTTAGCCTCGATACACGCGATGGGCAAAAGCCCAGTACTTCCAAAATGAAAACTTCTTTGTGTATAAACAGTGGCGTATTTTTTGGGGGGGGGGGGTGTCCTCCATGTCTTGACACCCCCCGACTTTTTTTAAAAAAAAGTCCTAATATATAGGACATTGGTGTTATCATTTATTTTATAGTAATTTTTTTTTTTTTGTTATAAAATAAATACTATTTTTATATAAACGGCAAAACTGAAATTTATTTGATTAGATTCGATACCACAGAGACTTATCTAAACTTTATCAGGGATATTCAGAAATTATTTGAATTTCACCGGGTCATTACGAATTACGGTAGTAAGAATATTCGCAGGCCGCAGCGAAAACACAGTAACAACGAAAATATTGTGACCGCATGTAGTATATTATTTTAATCTAGTTTACAGTTTATCAGTTTGGAGAATTTCATTATTAATAATACCTTCTAGTATATAGTTGGCTAGTACTATATTTATAATATAGCCTATAGTATTTATAATCAATGATTATACTATTATACTATTATGGTATTATTTGTCAATTTGTCATTTATTTTTTCGTCGACTGTCGTGCTATACGTATCACCGTCCACCACTGACCACTGTACCAGGTAATAACTGAATAATGTAAGTACTTATTTATTCAAAAAAATTAAATAATTATTAACACATTGGAGACGAACGCCATTATAGGACAATTAAATAAAATAATCGGAAAAACATCGATATTCATTATCAATTCAATATACTTTATATATCAACTCCGAATTCAATATAAATAAAATATTGATATAAATCGATTTTTTGTACACACAGTTATGAAAGTTCTTTAGACGTGCAAGCAGTGGTACCAGTTAGAAACGGTGCTCATCTTATCGCAACAACATATTAAAAGTAGTTCTGTCTATGGAGTAACATAACAATAATCACGTTAAACACGGTGTTTGTCTTAAACGCAAGAACAAGATAAAAATAGTTGGTCTCCAATGTGAATAAGAATCAGAAATAACGAATCGATGTGTCATCAACTATTATACAATATTAATATTATTTAAAATTTTTAAAATAATATTTTATTTTTATTATTATTCTAAAATAATACTTCACAATGCAAAATAAACCAGCTGTATCTAAGTTGTTACATTTTACAAAAAAAGTGAAAATGTAATATGTCTTGATTTTGATTTTGATGACTTATATTTGAACTTAAAAAGTATTAATTTTTTAGTGTTGTAAAATTAATAAAAATGGCACAAAAAAAAACAAGAATCAATTACTTCCTTTTTTAAGTTAACGCCTTTGACGCTTTCTATCTCAGAATTTAATTCAACACACAACAACGATACTTCTACAAATAAACGAGCATCCTCGCCAGTAAACTCGACTGACTCGGTCAAAATTTGTCGTACTTTAAGCTTAGATACAAATGACTTAATTAATGTTTCTAAAGTTATTGAAGACACAAACTATAGCAATAATTATGATATTGGGTTTTATACTAACCGTATGTTATCGAATGAAGATATCTTAATTGTCATGACAAGAATTTGGATGCCAGATATATCTTACAAATTTCCACCAAAACTATATACGGTTCAAAATAAACCAAAATATTTAAAGTTCCAGTATTCATAGCTATTAAGATTCCCTTGGTTGGTATACTCGATAAAAGAAAATGGTGCATTTTGTCGAATCTGTGTAGCTTTTTCTCAATCTAATGAAAATAACGGACAAAACTTAGATACATTAGTAAAAAAAAAAAAATATGATAATTGGAGAAATGCAATAATTGATTTCATAGAACATTCTAACAAGGGTTATCATAAAACGTGTGTGTTAAGTTCAGATCATTTTATTGATTATATAAAACATCCTGGGAAGTCTATAACGTGCAAAATAGAAACTGGAAGAGCTGAGCAAATTAGAAAAAATCGAAAAACCATATCTCCAATAATTCAAACAGTAATATTATGTGGTAGACAAAATATTCCGCTCAGAGGACATCGAGATTCCGGGAAACTTATTGTTGAACAAGAAAATGACAAGTTAATCCAAAACCAGGGAAATCTTAGAGAAATATTAAGATATAGAGCCCAAGAAGATGACCATTTGAAATCATATTTGGAAGCTGAAGGAACAATAAAATATACAAGTGCAACACTTCAAAATTAAATTATTGAATCCTTCAATAAAATTATTTTAAATAAAATTATAACAAACATAAATTCCCAAAATGTATTACAATACTTGTTGATGAAGCGGCCGACATTAGTGGAATCGAACAAGTATCTTTATATGCACGCTACTTAGATGTTGAAAATATGATTATCAAGGAAGAATTTCTTCAGTTAGTGCCAACGACTGTAACCTCTGTCTAACGGTAGCTACCTTAACATTTATGCTCAAAATTCACAATTAGTCGCACAAATCTCTAATGATCTTTCTTGGATTCACCTTTTATCTCTCAAATTATCTGAATTTCTAATTAACTCCCCTACCTTACTATTTCCTTTCTCCTCTTCAACTCTTCAAAACTTAATCGAATCTTCGGTACATTCCCTCATTTCAATTCCTAAACTCAGTATAACTCCTTAAGCACTCTTTTATATATTATTTTTCCTATAACGGCTCCTCGTAATTACAATTCTTCTCCTGCTATAATATCTTACAATGGAACGTCAGAAGTCTTCCAGCTCGAATTACTCCACTACAGAAATTACATGCTCACTACAAATGTTTTATCACTATACTTTCTGAAACATGGTTATTTACCTCTCGTGCCTTTAACATTCCTCAATTTAATATCTTTAGATGTGATCGTCCGGACGGTTATGCTGGTTCTGTTATCGCGGTCCACAACTCCTTAAAATCTAGAACAATTGTTCTTGACCCTGTTATAAAAAATTGTTTTAATGATAAAAAAGTCAACATTGTTGGTGTTGAATTATTAAAGTCCACTCATTTTCCCTCTCTTTCTATATGGTCTTGCTACATCCCATATGTTAATTATATTCCCGTTGATCTATGGCAACTACTATTTAAATTGATTTCTCTGTCTTCCCTCCTGTGTGGGGACTTTAATTTCTTCCATCCTTCTTGGGGCACATCATTTTCTTCTTCCGAGGTACTCATATTTATGATACTGTCAATTCTCTTGGGATATGCATTCTAAATAACGGCAGCTGTACTCGTATTGGACGTCCAGGCTCGAATGATTCGGCCTAAGACTTATCTTTTTCTTCGCCTGATCTGGTTTGGAACACAAGTTGGATTACCCTGGATGATCCTAATGGCAATGACCACATTCCTATCCTTATCATCATCAAATCCTCTCACAATCCTCACTCTCCTATTTCTAGCCAATCCGCAGTATCCTCTTCTACCAACACCCTATCCTTAAATCTTATTAAAGCTAATTGGCCATCATTTTCACTTCATGTTCAAAATAGCATCTCTTCATTACAAGATACATCCTCAAATATTTCCTATTCTACTTTCATCAATATTATAAGCCATGCATCGAGTATCTCTATTCCTGTTAAAAAAAAACCAATTCAAAAATCTATCCTCCTTCCCCTCCTTGGTGGAATTCTTATTGTACTGAGGCTTGTAAAAACAAACTATTCGGTTAAGACAGACTCGTGTAGTGCGACATTCGACTAATAATGATGCAAGTTTGAATCAAGCTGCTTTCTGTTACGATATGAATGGTTAGTTCTATATTCACCGATCGTATTAAAAATTTTCAAAATACACATCAATGTTGAATCTTGCCATTCAGTAAAATCTATCAAGTACATATGTAAATATATACATATTTTGTCCTAAACTCATTTTTAAACTGACCGAGTTTCGCTGGCTTTCTCGGTATTAATCTAATATCATTAATAAAAGTTTTTATAAATATTATTCCTGAACCACTTGATTTGTTATTCATGATTAACATTACAATATATTACTGTCATTATTATTATTACAAAAATCCACGGTACTCTGGCTTTTTGGTCTCGATCCGTAATGTAGATATATGTCCAAGTCGGCCATATAATTTTTATTGAACTGTCACCATGGGCGGTTACAGGAGAGTACTAGGGGCAAGTGTCACCCCTGATGGAAAAAAATAATATTAAAAATAAAGTATATTTAGAAGAACTAAATAATAGATTATAAAAATAAATATTAACAATTTTAGTACATTATTGTATCCATTTTGGTGGGGAGGGGTTAAGCTCCTCCAAAGAGCGTCTTAAGCAAGTTTTACTGTAGTTTGCAATTTAATTATTCAATCAAATTCAATATTAAATTCACAACCAATTTAAATTAAACAAAAGATTTCCAATGAAAATATAAATTCAAAACTCACATTCTCAAGACAAAATAAATCGAATAATAATTTCAACTAACAAATTGATAATGGTCAAAACAATATTAATATATACCGCTAACTTAAAAAGTTTCGCTTAAACTACAGCAAGCATTAACGATTCTACAACAAGCTAAGCTAGTCTTTATTGAAATAGAAGGTATAATACAAATCGAATACTTAATAGCTATTAGTAAATACATTACGACCATTCATATTAACTCTGCTTCAAGTATCTCAATCGTTTCTGCATATTTTTAAGTACACAAAATAACGTTGACGCCATAGTGAAAAACTATAAAAGTATATGTATTAATCACAACACATTTTTCATAAGGGATTTAGTCAACCCATCAAAAAAATTATTTTTTCAAACGTATATATAATAATAAAAAATTACTCCTTAATTAAGGATTTTAAGTAGGAGATTAAGGATTTTAAGTAAGGAGATTAAGTATTTTAAGAATTGGGTGTTAGAATCACATCGCTAAGTTACGCACTTAAATCTACACATTCTTTTGAAAGTTTTACATACGTTACAAATTTCAGACAGAGGCGGTTTAGACATAATATCAAGAGGTGCACTGCACTCCCAAAAATATAAGATGGATATATTTTTGTACATTTTTGGGAAACTGTTATCTTTAATACTTCATAATAATACATTGTCTATGGACTATGATGATAGTAATATATTATACTTATGGAATCAGGTTGCTATAGTCCATTGATATAGCTGATGTTACAGTCTATAGATGGTATTTTATCAAAGTTTAAGTAATTTATAGTATGGGACACAAAAAAACTGATGAATATACTCGTACATAGTTTAAACTTTAAATATGATATTATTTATTAATATAGGAATAATTATATAAACTATTTTATATGAAAAATTATTAAGAATAAATTTATTTGCCTTAATAAATTGTTATTTTGTTTCATTTTCATTTTCCCCATCAATTTTTAGTTGCGTACCTACCTATAATATATTATTTATGTCAGCCCTAATCTTAACTTCTATTATGGGACAAATGTATAAACCATTTGAAAATATAAATAATACAATTTACTGATTATTCTTTTACCCCCCCTCCCATATTTTTTTCTTTTATAGACGTTAAAAAATAGGAGGGTGCGGTCCCTCTCCCTCTAGCGGGCGCTCTTGGTGGTAGTGGTAGTGTTTAAAATGTAGGTGGGTTGTCTGAATTAACATGTACACTAATATCAATTGTCTCAATCCGCCACTAGTTTCAGAAGATAAATGTGTATCAATTCCAAAGATTTTCAAAAATTATTGAATTTTATCTTAATTAAACATGATGATAAAAATTTCCGAATTTTGCTGCAATACGACTGCGCGCGGTCCTTATCATCGGTACCTTTTTAGGTGTACGATTGCGCGTGCTAAATTATTTTTGCTTCTAAGCAACGTTGCCAAATATACAGATTATAGGTGCATGGTAAATATCCGATTAAGTTCTGATTGTGGTGATCCGTACGTTATTTATTATTTAATATCGCCGATACCAAACTTTCCATCACTAAGAGTAGATAATTTTATTTTAGATTAAACTTTTATCTTTATTGTAAATTCCCTCACATGTACGAATATACCTAAACTATGATCTCGCGTTTTATGTCTATACGTATTTACTGAAATGTCAGTGTGTTCGTGTTTTAGCTGTCAACGTATATTTTTCGCATTGTTAACATTTTATAATTAATTTTTTAGAATGGAAAATGAAATTTTCATAATAAGTTCAGAAAGGGGGAGTAATTTGTTAGTGGAGAAGAAACACAAATTTCGACACATCAGACAGCGGGCAGATGGAAATAACAGATGGAGGTACTGTAAAAAACAGTGTACTTTTACAGTCTTAATGAAAAGTGACAATAAAATAATGATAGAAATTGCTGGTGAGCATAACCACTTAGTAGATTTTATTCAAAAAATCAAAAGGCAAGTTCTAAGGGAATACTGTAAACGTAAAGCTACAATTTCCATAGCTACCCGGCCAATAAAAATAATTAGAAGTCAACTTATGAATAGCGTGAGTACCGAATTAGAATAAAATGATATAAAATCAATTAGAAAGGCTATGCATATTCAACGAAAGAAATACTTTCCTCCTTATCCTTCATTTTTAGAAGTTGCCATTACGTAACTGAACGAATTTCAAAATGAAGATTTTTTAATGTTTAGTGAGAAAAAATTTATACATTTGATGATTGCACTTTTATTTTCTTAACAACTGAAGAGAATCTTCAATGTTAGACAAGTTACACAGATATATTTACAGATGGAACATTCGAGTATGCTCCAAAATTTTTTTTGCAATTATACACAATTCATGGCTATAAAAACGGTGTTTACGTACTTTTGGTATACTTTTTTTTAAAGGATAAATTTAAAAACACATACATAAATGTACGGAAATATTTAATTAATATATGTGAAAAGCAATCACTACTTTTTAAAATTTAAATATTACACATTGATTTTGAAATTGGTGCTATTCAAGCAACAGAAGAAGTTTTTCCGAATGTCAAAATTAAAACATGCAGTTTTCACTTAGGACAAGCTTGGTGGCGCAAAGTAAGCTGAATCAATATGAATATTTTTAGAAATAATTATTCAAAATTAATTTTCAGATTAATGGCAATTCAAAGCTAAGAATGGCTTACAAAGATCAAAAGAACAATTTACAATTATGGCTTAAATCATTTTTTTGGACTTTCTTTCATCGCTCCAGATGACGTGGAGGATGTTATTGTAGAGCTTATAAGTACGTGTCCAAATATTACAGATGGAAAACTTTTTTTTTGACTATGTTTTGGAGACGTATATTGAACCTGGTTATTTATTTCCACCTAACTTTATGGGCTGAAACGCCATCACTAAATCCTAGGTATATATTTACTAATAAGCCAAAAAAAAATATTGTTTACTATATTCATACATTTTCAGAACTACAAACGGGGCTAAAGTTTCCATAGAACATATAACACTCAGTTTACTAGTACTCATCCTCCGACATCTGTTGTTATAAGTACGCTTATGAAAACTCAAGCAGAAACCGTAACTAAATTATTAACCATTTCCAAAGGAAAAAATCAAGCCAAAATCAAAGGAAGAACTAAAGATAATCGAATTTGTGAGTAAACAACATGAAGAATATCTAAAAAATAAAACACCAGGTATCAGGACTTTAAAATTTAAATTTTTTTCGATATCTATTCGAATATTTTATATAATTTTATTATAACGATTTTTTTATTGAGGTAGACTGAGTGTGAATATAAAGTATCTGTTATTTTTTGTCACTATTTGTACTATTTGTAACTTTTTGTACTATTTAACCTAACAACATATACGACAAATAACAAATTTTTTATAATTTTTTTAATAATAATAATTATTTTAAGTTTTATTAATAAATTGGCAACGTCGCATCCAATTTCATCAATCTTACGCTTTTGAATAGTCAAAAGCATGTTCTTTGTTATTCCGGCACCGCGCGCAATCGTACTCCACCGCCGAATTTAAATTACTGATGGTATACCAAATTGTTTTATATACAAACAAAACGGACATATTTTTTCTACATGCAAGTACAATACAGAAAAAAAAAAATACACAAATTACCTCTCTTGATTAAATAGCCTCATCTTTTCGTTCATCTAACATCCAGTTGAACACAGAAAACCGAATGGAACCAGACTTTATTGTTCCCAATACCAAAGGGCCAATAATTAATTACATCTTAGACAGGACTTATTTTAAGGATTTTATTCAAATACGCATTTTTTAGTAAAGGGGACCTGGAACCGATAAACCCCGGGACCATCAAAAGTTCTCGTCGGTCCTGATTTTTGGTATTCAGTTTAGTGAACAACATTAAGTACTAAGTAGACATAAAAAAGTATAAATTTATACATTTTAGGAAAAGATTGCCATTTTGACGACATGGGTTATTTGTTCCAAAAAAACTAAACTAAAACAATTTATCCAACTATACCTATAAAATGTTTTTAATAATATTTATAATTATAATTATACTCACAAATCTAGGTATTTTAATCGAAAAAATATTAAGAGGCGATGATTTTGGGCCAACTCCATGGAGCTCCAATTAACATTATTTTATATGAATATTATGATAATAGAACTATTTGATTCGAGATATGAGCGTGGATTGGCCATTAGGAATGACTATATCTCAAAAGTGTATAAAATATGTTTTTTAATTATGTAAATTAAATAAATTATATAATAATTTTGAATAGTGTTTTAATTTTTAAAAGTATAACACTATAACTAAAATGATTTGAAATATTCATTACATGAGTAAATTAGTAATAATAAAATATTGTATATTTTAGATTTTGATTATCATCGTAGTTCGGAAAATTCGTAATGTAGTCGGCAATGCGATAACGACACACACAAATGTAATTTTACTACTCACACAATCGCAAAGTCTAAATGTACGAGTACATGTAGTATAAAATGGCTAAATACTATTGCTTAAAACGTGCTATGCTCCAACAACCCTGATGCTCGTTTTACCTCGTAAACTAGTAAAAAACATTTCCAACTTAAATAATTTGTTATAATATATACGAATCATAAAAATTATATAGTAGTCTCCATTCCTATTCAGAGATGATTTCGACACATGCCGAATAAATTTGACAATATCTACATATTTTATGCCGCGTGGCATAATTTCCGCTGTATCTAATTGTGTATTAATATACAGACACTATAAGCCAACAGCTAGGAATACGCAAATAATATCGATGTTGACATGGTGATAAAAAATATTATCATAATATTTTCATGTAGATAATTTTCTAAGTAACTCTGTGCTATACATATATATAAAAGTGGGAATTAACTAGTTAAAAAGCAAATTTTATTAACTATTTTTTTATTTAACTATTTTTTTTTATTTTTTTAACTAGTTAGTTTATTTGGCAGTTGAAATAACTTAACTTTTCAGTTGATTTAAAAATGGTCAGATTCAATTTAAAAAAATTTGAAATTTCTTATTTATACGTAAATATTAATGTAAAATTAAATAATCATGTAAAGTAGAATAGTCGCATACATTGTATATTAGTGGTCATACTAGATTTTGTAGTTTGGGGGCCCACCTTTGGGTATTGAGTTCTAGCCGCGGATACAGAATGTTATATGTCATGTATTTTTCAAACACTTCGACGCCACTGCTGTATATTATGATAAAAAATTCAATAAAATTGTTTATTATAATTTAGGAAATTATATATTTTAAAGAACGCAGTCACTTTTTATGTGATAATTTATACATACTAATTAAAAAAAATAAATTACCTTTGCATATATATATATATATATATATATTAAACAGTGTGTAAATGCTAACTGAAAACACAATATCTTTGCGTAAAGACCAATGTAATTTCAATTCTGTTTTTTTAGTTGGTTTTTATTACATAAAAATACACATTATAATGATCTTCATTTTTTTTTTAACTTAATTAGGCAGGTGCATGCACAGTACAACTTTTTTTTTCTTAAACGGAAACTACATTAGAAAATAAAAAATAAAATAAACTACATTACATTACAATTCGCTACATTAGAAACTATTGGAATGAATGGAATGTATTAAAAATTAATAAAAAATTTAATTCTTATTTCAGTTAAGTTTATTTAATTTCTAAATAATTTAACGTAAAAATTGTTCAAATATTTGACTAAATCTATCCTAGATCCATTTAATGTAGCGATAAAGAAAATAAATAAATAAATAATAATAAAGAGCACTTTTATAAATTAGATACCTACTGGCAATTATTTATAATATATAAATTATTTTATTTTAAAAACGACATTAATTCAGCAATATGGTAGTGATGTAAAGCTTAGATAAATAATAACGTAGCATTAAGACAATATAAATACATACACATACACTCACACAGAAAATCAAATATTCTTATTTCAGTTATGTAAAGTTTTTGAATATATTTTGTTTCAGTTACTAAAGAATAAATAAAAAATATACATTAAATATATACAAAATATATTTGAAATCAATACATGAATAGCTTTACAATTAAAATAAGTCCAAAATAAAATGATTTTTCTTTAAAAATATAATAGATAAATTATCTAATAATTAAAATTATCAACAGTTCAAATTATTTAACAAAAGTAACTCTCAATGGGTTCATTGACATATTTTTCCATTTGTTGGATAGCTTTGCGAGTTTTTTGTTCAATTTCTTCTAGTTCATCTTCCATCAATTCAGCCAAAAATGGTATTGAATCTGGTAGTAATGGTAAGAAATTTTCTCCTAGTCTCTCTGCAATAACCAATATAGTATCAATGCATACTGATCGGACTTCAGGTAAACGATGTCTAGCTTTAAGCATAATCTGACAGTTTACATCTTTCCATAAGGTGTCATCTGTTACAGCAGCTATTAAATTTGATATACAAGGTATTACATAATGTTGACATACATTGTTATAGTCTTCCAAGTCTACAGCTTCCAAAAGATCAATTAGTGGGTTCATAATAATTTCAAATCGTTCTTTTGTAGTAAAATTTATGGTATCATATTTAAACACATTGGAAAGTGTAGAAACTATAGATTGTATGAGCAATGTTTTTTCTTTTATTGTATTGGTTTTACATTCAGTTAAAATTGAATTAGCAGTGGGTATCAAATTTCCAGCAAATAAAAGATACAAACCTTTAAGCTCACTTGATAACGCATTTAATAACTTGAAATAGATTAATACACAGATATCATTTTTTGCACCATTTTTCCATTCATGAAGTTTATGATAGAATGTACGGAATGTTGATTCTGAACATTTTAATGCTATTTCACTTATTGCAGATATAACTGAACTTTCCACCAAAATTGTTTCTGTACTTTCAGATTCATGAGTAAAACAACAAAAATCTAAAGATTTTAACAGGAATGTGGTAAATTCTTCAGTCATGGCATTTTTAAAACTATTTTTTCCTATGTTCAAAACATATTGGAATGCTGTAAATTTAAGGTTCTTAACAATTTCCATTAAAGTATTACTCAATGCAGGTTCTAAAATTCTTCCCGGAATTTCAGACAATTTTTCACCTAATTGTTGGAATTTGGTTTTTATTATAGATTTGTAGTTATAATTTTCATCGGTTGAATTGTCATCACATGTAGCTGACAATAATGCCAATTCATATATAAGAGGTACCAGATAAGGACTCAAAAAGTTTTTAAGTTCTGATATTATTCTTAATAAACCAGTTAATATACTTGGTAATAAAGCACCATCAGTCATAACACTAATGTCATTCAGTTTATGCAAAACAGAAATAACTGTTGGTATTATCAATGCAAAACTGGAAATTGCTTTAGTTTTTAAGCCAGACACCAACTCTGCAATACATAGTACAAATGTTCCAAGTAATGGTCCAACAGATACCTCTTGCACAGATTTTGTAACTTTCTGTAGGATTCCTTTAAATATATCTACATTTTCATTAATATTTGAACATTTAGTAACTAAAGTAATGGAAATAAGAGCAGTTTGCTGAACATTCAGATCTTCTTTTGTATTAAAGTTTGACATATTTGCTATTTTTGATAGAGGTTCAAGTAATTTTAAAGTTTGCTCTTGGGTCAATGACTTAGATTCTAGTAATCTTTTATTTAGTAAATCCATAGTTCTATGTTGTGTTGACTTAAGAACAACAAAAGTCAAGATGTAATTAATAGCATCGACAAATATATCTAGTGGAAGTAAAGCATTAACTTTATCCAAAATACTATAATATTTGATAGGCATAAAGTTTATAGAATAGTTATTATGACCTTGGCGTTGAACAAACCATAAAGTATTTTTTATTATTTCAGTGAACCCTTCTTTTAATGTAATGTCATTTGTACAATACATTACTTTTGATACAAAATTGTAAGACGATAGTAAGTTAGTTAAAAAAGATACTAAGCAATATTTTAATTTATGCAATTTGTTTGCTGAATAGTGTGAAATGTCAATAAGTGTAGCTTGATCCGAATCTCCTTTTTTAAGTTCAACAAATTTACAGTAATTTAATATACTGTTGCAAGTGTCAAGTAAAACATTTATTGGGCATTCAGCACAGATATCTAGACAAATAGTATTACTAGATACTTTGTTTTTCATATCTATTGTACCAGATATGTATTCTCCGAGTACAAGAACAATAAGCTCCCATAAATAACTGTTAGTATTCAAGGCTTGAACAAGGTATCTTAATAACGTTCCACGTCTATGCTCAGGTATATCTAAAATACTACGAGCAAATACAGATAATGCTTTTCTAGTTACAGTTTGGCCTTCTTTCAATAAAATAGGAATAATAGTATTTAATACTTGACAAGTAATTTTAAACGTATACTCATCATCTTGGCGCATAACAGAATTTCCCATAAATGTGAATATAGTCATTACATGTAAAATAATTTGCTCTGGCACCATTTGAGCACAGTTAGACAACAAAAGTAATGCATGATGTTGTGTTTGTTGATTTTGAGATAAACGCATGGTTGAGACAATTAGTTCTAAGTTGAGGTATTCAGAAATTTTTGATTTTTCTAAATCATTTTTAGTTGTTGTACAACAATTTAGAATACAACTTAAACATAACTGTTTTGTGTATTCTAGTAAACTTGATTGATCTTCAAACTCTAAGCATTTTTTTAGTATATGAAATAAAACAGGAATCAACCGAGTGACATTCTCTAAACTATTTTTATTTTGTATTAACTCCAACAGAGCAATTCCATTTTTCCATCGAACACTATTCGGTGAATCATCATACATTTTTTCAATATGTGAAATGAACATTACACTATCAAAATTAACTTCATGAATAAAACTTTTGATAGAGTCTATAATATCATTATCTTCAACTTTTGCTTGTAAATCAAGTAATGTTTTTATCAAGTTCAATTTAAAATCATCAGACATAGTATTAAACATTTCTGTTGAAAGGGTTTGGACGAAAACTGTTACAGGACTAACTAATTTTCCAGTGCCAAAATTTAATATAGGATTCGTTTCTCTTAAATATTTTTCACATATAGGCCATATTTTATTCCAATCTATAACACTTGGATGAAGTTTATTAAGAGCAAATTTTAAAATGTGCGATTCGGCAACATCAATTTCTGATTTTTTTAATAACTCTAAGCCATGACTTAATGCGCTAAAACATATATTAAATGAGTTTAATGCTGATAAAATGTCAAAAATTTTAAGGCGTAATGCGGAAGATATATCAAAATTGCATGCAGTTTTAAATAGATTATCCAATGTGTTTTTAGCATCAATGTTATCCATTTGAAGTATAAACATCAAAACTAGACGTATTTGGTCACCATCTACTAGAACATCTTGACGTTTAACGAGGATATTTTTTATAAACCACAAGTAGGATGTGTTTGTCTCTTTGTAAGTTTTATTTATTTTTTTAAAACAAGTTATTGCTGTTTTTCGGTACTGTTGTTCATCAGAAGCCAAGCAACACAATAGTGTTGGAATAACAATATTGTCAGGAGTTAATAATATTAAAAATGAAGCATTTTTATTAATAAGAGAGTTAAGAGAGTTACAAATCTGTGTAATTTTAATATTTTCAACCCATAAACTTTCACAATAAACTCGAATACGTTCATCATCACTTGAATACTGTTTGGTAAACATACTATCTTCAATTTCCATATCATTATTTTCAGGTTCTTTAATTATTACATCTACATCCATTTTCTCATCATTTGATGTTTCATGTAAATTAGTGATACACATGGAATCATTATTTTCTAAAATCTGCAAATCTTGTAACAACTTTATTGAATTTTTCCATGATTTTTTATATTTATTTTTAACATTTTTAACTAATTCTTCATACCATGGCTCATGAATAGTTGATTCAATTATAATTTTAACCAATTCAATAGTATAGTCATCTTCTTTTAAATCTATACCATTTATTAAATTTGATATAAATGAACTAATAGATTTTTCTTTCTGTGAAAGTATTATACTATCTCTAATAATAAATAAATAAAATATACTCTTATCGTACATTAAAAGTTTTTTAAAAGCATTTATTTGCAAATCAGAATTTTCAGCCATGTACTTAATACAAGTATCAGATATTTTTACATTAGGCATATTTCTTGATGATTTGTAGATAACACTTATTAATAAAATACAGTTGTAGTATAGTTGCTTGTGTTGGACAAACAATATTTTTTTAATCAAACTTACTAGTAACTTTTCAGTATATGTTATATATTTAGACATAACACCAATAACAATTAAAGAAGAAACTGTGAATGATCTTGTATTGGATTCAAGTCCACTAATTATTGATGGAAGAAATATTGTTATTAAATTATTCTTTGAAATAGAAGATGATTTAAAAGCAGCAACTAAAAGTTTGGCATAAAAATTAGTCCACACTGTTACTAAATTTTCATTTGTTGTATGTTCCTCAACTACTTTGATAATAAGTGAACATACAAGTTTTAATAATCTTGTATCATTGATTGCCTCTGCAATAAAACTTTGTTCATTAATTTGAACACCAGTTTTTCTTGATCTCGTTAACCACCACCATTTTTTAGCAACTTCAGGATTATTTTTAATAGGAATTACTTGAATTAATCTTGTGAATACTTGGGTTGAAACATATGGTAGAGCATAGCCGAGTAAAATATCTGTATTGTATTGCTCAACACTAAATCTATGTACAAGCCATTCAAGGGCATATAATGCTGGTTTTGAGTTGAAGTAAGGAGATAACAAACATAAAAATTCTTCGATCAAACCATCAATTTTCTTATTTTCAGATAAACTCAAAATTGCTCTTTGCTTAGTCTGCCAAGAATGACTAAATAGTGTTGATTTAAATTTAATAAATTTTTCATTTATATCACTTAGATCATTAAGACCTTTCAAACCAACTTCAAAAAATGCTGCCAAATCATGATTCGCTATATCTTTAGGTTGAACAAGAAGTGATGTTTTTTTGTAGCCCAAACTCAAAATAGAAGTCTGAGGTGCACTTAATTTTTGTAATTGTTTTGCAAGAGATGTAGAGGCCATATTCAAAAGCCAATAAAAATATATTAAATTAAAAAAATAATAAAATCACTTACAATTCTAACTCCCCAAAAGATTTAAATATAATTTTGATTTTAGGAGTATAAGCAGACCGATAAATATCTGAAAAAAATAAATTATAACAATCTTAGGAAGTAATAAAATATAGACAGATTTTAATAGATACAACTTATAAAACTACCCACATAAATATTAATGAATATTTTCAAAATATTGTAACTTAATCTTTATTTTTTATTTCTTATTTTCTCTGTAAACAACAAAATATATTCCAAAACAAATTTGTCGTTTGTAAGAAATTCTTTTAGCGAATACATTTTTAATATAATGTTATATTAAAAGCAAGTTTGTTCATAGAAATCAACACTAAACTTTGAAGGTTCCTTGAAAATGGAAGTATAAATTATATTTGATGGTTTCAAGTAGTTCAGTTTTGAAAAAAAGGTGCTTTCTATCTATATTGTATAAAATTACGAAAATACAGGATTCCTTAAAAAAAAAAAATTTGTAATTAATTACTAAAAAGTGCTCTTAAGTCAATATAATATTCTAAGTAAGCATAATTTCACTGAATATATAAATATCTAATATTTTAATAAAAATATATGTAAATATAATCTAAAATCAAATAAATCTTAAAAATATGACTTTCTAATTGTTAATGCTTGATGTACTGGTAGGAAAGCAAATGCATATATACAAAGAAATGGATTTAATTTTAAATTATAAGTACTAAGAATGAAAACAATCTTTTAATCATTAGAAACACAACAAATTAATTAAATAACTTAACAAGTTGGGTGAGATTTTAAGAGATAACCCTAAAAGTAACAAACTTTAGTAATACATAAAAACTTAAACTTCATTATAAATTACAGCAGCTTTAATCGATTTAAAAAATAATAAAATTTTATCATTCTTTGTGACATAAGTTTAAAATCAGATAATTATAATTTTAATAATTCAAAAAGAAATCAAAATAATTACGCCGCATAGAATTTCAAAAATGATTTTTAATTATTAGAACATATAGTCTGGAACTTTGATATAATAGTACTTACATGTTAAATATTTACAGAAAAACTTACATTCTAAAAATTGAACTTGGACGTAAAATATTAATTGCAAACACGTGACTACATTCATCCATCAGTCGTATCTCGTGTAAACGTACTAACACGATTCGTTAGATGATATATCTAGATAATGTTATCATTCATATATTTTTCTGTGGTCCTAACCATAGAACTTATAGGGTCCCGAAAAATATCAGTATATTATACCATGATCATATTTGTTCCAAGGCTATTATCGTTTTATTATTTTACTAGTGTACACCAGAGATTTTAAACAATAACATTTGTTTAAAATCTTTGATGTATACTCCCATCGTAGATATATAATATCACGAACTAAGATAATGAAATAAATAGTAGATAAACTAAAAACGAATGTTGTTAACAAGAATTAATATACATAATTAAGTACAGTGGCGAAGCACGAGTATTTAAGTTGGGGAGACATTAAAATAATACGTTACAACCTCCCCCCCCATTTATAATTTTATATGTAATTATAATAAAAGGGACAAGGTCTTTTATTTTTTATTTCATATTTTTTTTTCGTATGAATAGTTTACTATTCCATCATTCAACATTTCATTAATTAAATCATCAGGCATAGTGGCGAATGACTATAGTACAATATTTTAATATTTAGATATGAATATCACGCCAGAAATAAATAAATCGTAAAATAAAAACCAACCAATAACTACGATAACAAAATTGCGTTGAACGATAACGCATCAACGCGAAAAGCAATGACGATTACAATAATGTAAATTAAAATGAAATAATAAATACGAATGCAAGACATATCTCATAGCGCAATGGTAATCCTCACTCAATAACCTATTACCCCTGCACACCGTGCCTTGAAAAACCAGACGTTGCAACGCGTCGTCTCATAATATTAATTTTTATATCTGTATTTGGATGTTTATAGAATTAACCACTACGCTACAACAGCTCTCGTGCACGTATTACGGCACTTATGTTTGAAATACCAGACATCTTCTCAGTTGAATATTCAAATTATAATTAATTATTAACAAAAGATAAATAAAACATTTTAGAAATACATGGTAATGATTATTAGCTCAAGGAATTAATAATTTATGAAATGTTTTGCTTTTTTGGGATAAACGGTCTATCCGGTGCTCGACTTGAGGGGGGACGCAGGGGGACGGAGTACCCCAACTCATTTTCAGAAATTTTAGCGTCCCCCTACTATTATTATTATGAATTTTCAACTATTTGGATTTAAGTTGTTTTTTTGTTTCCAAGAAATACGGTATTTACTTTGGAATGTTGTGATCAGTGCTCGACTTTAGAGGGACGCAGGGGGACGGAGTACCCCAACTAATTTTCAAACATTTTAGCGTCCCCCTACTATTATTACACAATAATCATAACGTTCAGCCAGTTTTGGGGACGTTCTTTTTTTTAAAGTAAATAGAGTCTCCCTTCTTTAATTTTGCCAAGTCGAGCACTGGGTATATCACAGTTTGGTACGATATATCACTTAAATTTTTTTTTTCTGTAGCCATTAAAATAAAAGCTTCTAGATTGTTCTGTATCATACTGTTCCTATAAACGGTTTTCACCTGAAAAAAAATTACACTCATTATTATAGTATAAAAAACAATTAAAAATGCAATAAATTCGTTTATATTTATTTTACTATTTAAAAAATGTAATGTTCGCTACCTGCTTTAATTTAGAGAAGGCTCGTTCACAAGCTACTTGCGTAATGGATAAAGTTAATATTTTATAAGCTTTATAGTATAACGTATGCTTTACTATACATGTTGTACTTATATTATAAAATAATAAAGCCGCAATAATGTATTTTTGTAGTTTATTTCTTAGTTTATGTCTTAATGACTCGTACACAGATACAGTTATAATAGTTTTTACTTATTAAATATAATTTTATATAAATATAGTTTTTTGTGAAGCTTGTGTAATTTTACAAATAGGTATAATTATTTGTCTCTGAATTATGTACCTGAAATCTCAGATTTACTGGTCTCCATACAAGAATAAAAATAACTCTAATCTTGGCAAGAATTCAGACAATTATCTAGATAAGTAAAAATTTTGTCTTAGATAAATCCCAAAACTGCACGGGCAACGCATGTCTATTACATCGAGACACTCAACGAGTTAAATAGACCAAAAGATGAAAAACTATTATGTATTATAATCTAAAAATTGTAATAAGTTACTTGTACAATCTAATTGTCCGGCCCCATAATTCGATTATTCGACCGGCCCATCAGGAAATTTCCCGATATTCTGATTTGCCAGTCCACCTGCTCCAACTGTTAGTCATTATGAAATTATTTATTATTTCAATTAATTTTTGAGTACTATATACTTGAGTATTTTTAACTGTACAAGAAATAATACATTTCAACACATGATACAAGTATTTTTATTACCTTTATTAAACAAATTATTTGCTATTTATACTTTTAAATGGCGTTCGGAACAGTTACTATACAAATACACAATAAAATCAATGGTAAAATATACTTTATTTGTCTCATGTAACTGTTTAAGTAGATACGTAATCATATTTGTATTAATTTTAACAATTTCTTTTTCTTGACACTTTTTTGTTTCATATTTCTATCGTGTGACAAAGTTTCATTTGCACAAAATTATAATACATAATAATAATTAATACACTATAATAGTCATTGGTCTTAAACTAAGATTAAAATTTAGTAATAGATCATCTATAATCAGCACAATATTGTACTACCTATATATTATTTGTATACAAGTAAAGGCTGGAAAATGTCAAAATTGTCTTTATATTAAACCAAAATGAGTTAGTTCTGCCCACGGATAAACATATATAAGATATAAAAAGATATCTTTAATCTGCGGGGAAGCGCTCGTGTTCTCAGTGAACTCCATATGATAACATATAATATAACTCAAATAACATTTAACGTGTTATCATATAGAGTTCTCTGACTGTTCTGTGATCATATCTATGGTGGTGTCACAGTGATAATATTCTGTATCAACTGATACAGATAAGGTAGAATACCGAAATCCAAAATATCTGTTATTTTCAATTCTGTATTATTTGGTTGAAGTTCTTCATTATTCGTTAAAAACAAAAGTAAGTTATAGACTTTAAATATTTTTGTTTTAAAATTATACTTCTTAATATGAAATCTACAGTAGACGACAATGAGTCAAATAATAAAAATCATTATAGTAATAATTTAACATTACCAACATTTTTTCATGAGGTTTGTGGAAATGGATATACTTAATGAATTTTAATTTTTATAAATATACTAATACATTTTATAGCATCCAATAATAAAATCAATTTTTGCTGGATCTGTGTCAGGACTTTTTTCTACAATTATATTTCAACCACTTGATGTTGTTAAAACAGTCTTACAAGATCCTAGGAAGTATATAAATTGATTGTGTTTTTAAAAACATTATTGTAAAAATTAACATTTTATTATTTTAGTGATAATAAATTAGGATTAATGAATGCCACAAAATTAGTCTGGCAACAAGAATCATTTTTTGGATTTTGGAGGGGATTATCACCAGTAAGTAATTTTAATAGTGAATAGATTTACATAACTGTATTTTAGATAAAATTAAAAATAAAATAAATAATATGGATTAATATTTTTGGATATTATACATACTTATTTAATTTAATGGATCACCAGACATTCTTATATAAAATTAACTTTATGAAATATAATTTTGTGCATATAAGGAATAAATTAAAATTAAGATTTTTCATTAGAAAATTTTAACCAATGTTTTATGTTTTTTTTATTTCTATTTACTATTTAATCACAATAATTTTGTTTAAACAATAGGAAAAATAATATATCTAATTGTTTACATACAATAGGTACATTATTTAGTACCTATATGAATTAGTATTGTATAGACATAGAAGTAAAAAGAAACTATTTCAAAATAATGCTAATTAAATTGTTAAATTAAAATATTTGGTTTGTAACATTTTTTATTGACCTTTGTATCTTCTAGTAGCATAAAAATGATATAATTCATATTTCAGTAGTCTTACAAAAATGTTAATTTTTATACAGTTACAATTAAAATGTTTAAAATAACGAATAATTTGGCCTTCATAGTTACAAAGTTCATTACATATATAAGTTACTAAGTATTTGGACTATCCTGTATACATAAGTTACATTATATTGATATACAATTATATTAATAATTATTTCAATTATCAGAAATTTATTGATGTAGTCTTGTATACTAAATTATGTACAAATAATATGAATTATCAGAATTAAAGGTACTTTTTGTGCCTATATCAGTAACCTTTTAAAAATAATTATTAAATAGGTTTTACGCTGTTATTAGTGAATATAATCAAGATAAAATACAAAATAATGTTAATAGTAAATTGTATAACTGTATAAGACTTGTACTGTATACTGACTAGCTGAATTATAAATTATATTATATGAAAATAATGTTACTAATATTGTATTATAGATATTATAAAAAAAAAAAAGTGAATTTAATACTACCTTCTTATATAGGGTATTCCTCAAGGATTTTATAATTGCAAAACTCCTATGTTGTTCAAAATGGTCATATATTGTCATTTTTCAATAATTTCCACAATTTAATACCACTTAGTACATTTATAAGTTTTTTAGTTACTATTATTTCTTTCATTAATTTATTATATTTTATATATTAAGACAATCAAGTAATATAATACTAAAACCTAAATGGTTCTATATATAACATCATTTTTTTATTATTTATAAAATATTAAAAATTATGATATTTATTAAATTAAGAAGTCGAAGTTTAACCAAAAAAATTGTTACATATAAAATATTTTATTTTAATAAAATAAAAAGTTAAAAAACTCGTAATTTTCTAATTTTGTCAGAATATATTTATAAATTACTACGAAATTATTATCTGAAATATTGTTATTATTATTAAGTAGAAAAACCTGGTACCAACGATTTTTAGAAGATTTACCATTTTTATCGTACCCCTTTGCAAGGTTCGGAATTTGATATCTAGATTTAATTTCTTCTCTAACTAAATCGTAATTCTAAATGAAAAACTATTGATGTCGAATTATTTATATTTGATTGTCATTTTTTATTCCTTGGGTAGCTTTTACATCTATGAATTTCTACTTAAGTTTTTTGTTCAAAGTTACATAAATCAGTTCAATGTGTTACGGTTTGCTTTACATGGATGCTGAGGATCCCACAACAATGAAACGTTTAGGGAATGAACGACAAGCGGAAATAATAATTGTGTATAGCATAAAACAAATCAACTTATATACTAGGTTAGTATATATCCTAGTATATACCTTATATATCCTTATACATCCTTATATGTCACCTTTAGCCACTAGAATAAAACACCGCGTCACCCTAACATCAAAATAATAAACTACTTTAACTCTGTATTTTAGAATAATTTTTGAAATAACAAAAAAAAAAAAAAAAAAAAATACAGTACACAGAAAAATAATAAGTACACCTACAATTTATTTTAGTTATAGGGTTCAATAAATATAGATGGTTAAAAGTTTAAATTTGCAAATTAAAAGAAAAAAAAAATAATGATTTGTATGAAAACTGATAAGAAATTGGGCCCTGGTTGTTTTTAAAAAGTTGAGGAATTCGAGGGCTGATGGTGGAAAGACCGAGTCTCATATTGTCTTCTTGAATTGTAGAGCTATAAGACTACATATCTAGTGACTGCAAAATAACTGAATAACGGCCCTGGTTAAATCAATAAGATAATCATTCAGTGATTTCGTAAACCAAAATACTGCACGTATTTATCGGATCTAAATATTATAATGTTATAAACTTAAAGGTAAGATAAAATTTACATGGCAGTTTTGACAATATGATTTTATTAAAATTAATTTTTTTTTCCTTTTTCCTTGGAGATTTCGTGTCACTCCTACACTCAGTGCCGCAACTACAAAATAGGAGGCCCGTGCGCGGTAATTATTTTAGGTCCCTTCCTAGGATTTATTTTTGTTGTACGTCTTATTTATAAGTATCAATTTTTTTAGGTATATAAATTATAATATGCAATATATAATATATAAATTATATATTATATATATCAAATTAAATACCTACAACTGTTGTATATTATACATCACTACATATTAATGTAGTAAATTTAAGTAGTGTAGGTAGTTATGTTGTATACCTACCCAAATACTCAATGGACTCATTGTTAAATTATATTACTCTAAAATATTATGACATCCTCACCTAAATTTTAAAAAAAGTTTCTTTTTATTATAAAATATTAATATAATATTATTAAATAATTGTTTGTTTGTAAAGTGTAGTTTATTTTAGGCTGGGACTAGGGGGCCCTCAAATGTATGTAAGCCTTAGGACCCATGTGCACGACACACTCTGCACACTCGATTTTTGCGGCCCTGCCTATACTGCGTCCATATCTCACTTGGGTGACATTTCACCCCAGTTGAAAACCAGTGGCATACACCAAGGTTTATAGATAATTTTATTTATACGAGTATATTATAATCTATAAACATTGAGCATACGTAATCTTGTACCTATTTTTATTACTAGAGCTCGGAAAGTTTATGCATTTTGCATTTTTTTTCTTGGAACTTTTTAGACAATGCTCTTTTGGCTACAAACGTATTTCATTAACATGTGCATCCGAATAAGTAATTTTTATTTTGCATTTATTGCATTTTTTGGTGTTTATTACTTTTTAAGTAATTTTTTTGACATTTTTAGTCATTTTTACTGATTTCACACTAGTAATTCACTTCTTATCGTTTCTTGTCGACCATTATGTCAATCTCTTAAGACTTGTCCGATTTTATCTTGCCGATTACATTCGTGATTGTCGTATTGTAGTGAATATTATTAAAACAAAATTTTATTATTTTTTCCTAATATTCAATTAGTATCCGATTTTATCTCGTCGATTGCAGTCGTCGCGTCGTTTTCATGTTATAGTCAGGGGCGGACTGGGTAAATATTTTAGGCCAGTAATTTTTTTGTCTAGTCAAAAATGAACAGGGAACCAACGATTTGGTCATAAGTATGCAAAAAAAAAAAAAATAAATAAATAATAATGATAAAAAACCTTTATTATTTAA
Source organism: Sipha flava (assembly GCF_003268045.1). Lineage (NCBI taxonomy): Eukaryota > Metazoa > Arthropoda > Insecta > Hemiptera > Aphididae > Sipha > Sipha flava. Next base: position 1,346,575 of record NW_020272898.1, read on the forward strand.
AAAATATTTTCAACATTTTATGTAGATATATAAAATTATACATAATATATAAAAAATTTTTTTTTTATAGATACAGTGTACACATTTTAATATAATACCTATATATTAAAATTAGCTCTTAAATTAATTCTTTTTTTACATAATTAAGTTTTTTTTCATAACTTCACTAGTTTCCCCAATTCTGTCGATTAAAATATCGTCATACTATATTTTTAATTTCTAAAATATTATCAGGCCATTTAATCTATAATTGTAACGGGCCAGTCCACCTCTGGTTATAGTAAATAATACCTAATATATAATTTTATTATTTTTTTCATAATATTTTCGAAATTACGAAAATTAAAACGTCGGTTAGTGCTTGCCGTGCCTCACAATCACTTCAGTGCAGTGCATTTTATAAGGAATTTTCACTGGGCGATAAAAAATGTTTTTTCTCAAAATAGTCAATGTATAATACCATAATACGATTATAGTAGGTATTACAAGTTTGTTTCACATTATTTCGCCCAATCTTTTAAAATACTGTCGACAGAATATAATCACTGGGGCGACATTTGTGTCGCCTAATTAACTAGTTAAAAAATGCACTGCTTCAGTGGACGTGGAAAGAAGTTTTTCTAAATATATTATTAGATAATCGTCGTTCATTTACTTTTGATAACATCAATCACGCTTTAATTGTATAATGCAATTATTTTGATTTTTGAGTAATTAATAAGCTTTGAGAAATTTATTAAACAAACATTTGTAATTTTTTTATTTCATATTTTAAGGATATATTTCTGTCACATTTTGAGTAATTTGTAAGTTTGATAAATTTTTATAGAATATTATGGTAAAATATTTAAAAAAAAATATTTTTATTCATTTAAAACAAATATTTGTAGTTTTTTAGGTAGGTCATTTTTTAAGGACATTTTTGTCATTTTTATCTTTTTTTATATAATTTTAATGTTTTTAAGGTCATCAACTTCTGAGCCCTAGTTATTACTATGGATTATAGAATATAATTGGCTTAATTTGCCTACTGTCAGTAGAGGGTGTCCATTGCGTTGCGCGCAGCGTTCTATGAATTGTTGGTTTTGTTTATATTTAAATTCGCTATTTTGTCGATCATATATAAAATTAAATTATAGCGTTAACATATTATTGTTAATACATTGTGTTTTTAAGTAATAATATGCAGTGGCGTATTTACAGGGGTAGGGAATCCAGGGGAACTGGACCCCCCCCCAAGAACCACTCCAAAAAATAAAAAATAAACTAAAATTCTTACATATTTGCAGAATTGGCTATGTTAAACATTTACAGGGAAGTTGAAATAACCGTTGATGAAATGATAGAGGAATTGGCCATAAAATCGAGACAACTGGAATTTTTTTTTATAACAATACTTTAAATTATATTATGCTAAATACAATATATAAGTATATATATAATATTAAATAAGACTATACGATTATTACATTATATATTTAGTTTAACTTCCTCCAAAAACTGTATATGGACGTAACTATTACAATGTAATATATAGTTTATATTAATTATGTATAAACTGCGGACCCCTCCAGAAAAAATTGAAAATACGCCACTGATAATATGCAAAAAAATAGTTCTGTTGGGCCGAATGTTCGTTTTTCGGACGACGACGACGACGAACGACTAATCGAATTATTCGTTAGCAAACATAAAATACCATATGATCTGAAAAATTACTAGTTTAGTAGGAAAACATTTCTATGCCGCGTAATACGTTTTGCAATAACGCCGACGTAATAGGTTTCTGCAGCGCAAAAAACAAACTTCTAGGAAAACGTAATACTGCGTTTAATATAACAATTAATTTGGATGGAAATCACTTAATTTAAATAAATAATTACATTTTACCGTTTAAGGATGTGTTGAAGTGGTCGAACATAAATGGTTATTTATTATGATGGTGATATTGAATATTTTCGTGGCTGAGGGAAAAGTTAATACGGAAGTCATAATAACGGAAATCATAATGCGTTTAGATGATGAAAAATATGGGAACTTATTATAATATTATTATTATAATAAAAAAAAGTTATTATTTAAAAGTTGTTCCCAATTTTCTAACAAGTTGCAATAACTGTCGAAAATATCGGTGTTTAAATGTATTTTATATCCATAGTACAATACCGCTATGTATTACAAAATTCTAATACATTTTGAATAAAAAGAGGGTTACGCCGTATACCCGTTTGTAGATTTTTGATTTTTGACTTATACCTAATGTAAAATATTATTTTACCGGTATACGCTCCTTAAATAACTCTTAAACAAAATAAAACTTATTTAATAGTATATTGGAAAAAAATTGTTATGAAGTTTGAATGAAATATTTATATTTTGAAGATGACAGTGTACAGTTTGTGATTCAACAGAATCATGCAGTAAGATTATTTCTAAGGAAAAAAGAGCTCTATGGCTCGACTTCCATAAACTATAAATAATTTAGAGTTCTTCCAGTCAGGTATTTATATAGGGAGTTCTCCATTTTATTTAAAGCAGGTAAAATTACTACCAAAAACGTCAATAAACGAGAACACAGGGCTTACGATTTTCAAGTTTATTACATAAAAAAAAATATAGGTTATAAGTTCGTAGATTATTTAGGTTCAATTAATTTTAATGCTATGCCACTTGAGCTGAAAAAAAAAATTGTAAATAATGTATATAAAAAAAATTATGAATTTAAAAAAAGAACTATTGTAAACTGGTTGTTGTTTAATCTTTAACTGTGTATGTTTGCTAATTAGGAAATAATTTATATAAATATTTTTATTTTTATATATTTTATAGATTTTATTGTTTACTAACAACTCATTTACCTCGCCACAAGCTCTACTTAAAGGGATAAATTAAATAACTAATATATTTATTGTAACTATATTATTTATTTAATAAAAAAAAAAAAGTTTACAGTTTAATTTAATTTTAAGTTCAATTTAGTGAATAATAGATTGAATAATAAATGTTATTAATTATAGGATGGACTTACAGTTCATGGTTCGTAAATCTGCACAAAGCATTTTATAACGCGTGACAAATGTATATCTTATGGTGTTTTATTTTATAGTTTATTAGAAGTTATAAACATGGAAGGGGTCAATTTAATTTATTCCAGTTTAGCAAGAAAAAAAAATTATAGAGCGAAGCGAGAACATTTACTTCAGATTAATATACATATTTTATTAGTGCATATTCCCATAAATATATTTACCAATACACCACTGTATAAATGTAATATAAATGCATCAAAAATTATGGTGGCTTTAAATTTTATAAAATATTATAATAAAATAAAATTTACTAAAGGATTTAATACAATAGTATATTACATGAAATTGAACTTTAATTTAAATATTTAAAAAAAATTGAAATTGATTATTTGTATAAAGTATAAAATTAAATAATATACTTTTAGTAATTAACTCTTCAATAATTGCTATTGTATACAATATACAACAATGACCAGTTAATTTTGGTATTAGGATTAACACCTATTGTAATAGAATAATCAATTTATTATAATATTTTGTAATTATCAAATTTTTTAATTACAGTCTCTTGCCCGCAATATTCCAGGAATTGCTATTCATATATCACTTACTCAATTAATTAATTCATATTTAACAAAAAATAGTGAGACTTCAATGGCCAAATCTGGACTAGCTGGATTTAGTGCGCGATGTATTACTGTGTCATTATTAATGCCTTTCACCGTTTTGAAATCTAGAACTGAAGTAAATAAGAAAGAATATATATACATATATTATATTTTCTCATACATAATTTTTATTGTCAGTGATTTTATTTTTTGTTTTTGATTATATTAAAAACTTTTAATTAATAATTTTCTTAGTGTGGTCAGTACCATTATGCTACTTTAACTAGTGGTTTATCTGGAATTCGTTCATCTGAAGGCTGGAAAGCTTTGTGTCGTGGATGGATACCGACCATTTTACGAGATGCTCCATTTTCTGCACTATATTTTATGTTTTTTATTAAATTTAAAAATATAGAATTGTTTGAAGGTAAGTAGAATGAAATTTAAAATTCACTTAATAGTTGTATTTAAAAAGATAATTTATCTTGTTTAGAGTTAATTTTTATGTATTATTATAGGTATTAATTATAAATAAAATTATACACGACTTACATGCTTTTTCATATGCTTTTAACATATATCATAATTACTAATCAAATATATTTTGATTTGTTTTATTGAAATTAGATAGAAAAAAACCGTACTATACTTTTGGGTGTGGTCTCTTAGCTGGAGGAATAGCATCTTGCATTACTCATCCATTTGATGTAATTAAAACTACTCAGCAAGTTTCAAAAGATAATATTCCACTACTTGATGCAATTGTTTTAATAAAACAAGTAAATTATGTAATTATGATTGTTTATATGAAATTTAAAAATAATTTGTATATTTATAGAAGTATGGATTAATGGGTTATATGAATGGACTTTCTCTTCGAATTCTAAGACGATCATTAATAGCTGCAATTACTTGGACTATATTTGATAAATTAACCTATACTTAATTTATTTTTATTTATTTATTTATTTTAAATTGAAAAAAAATCTTCCCTTCAATAACCTTAACTTAATTATATATTTGTTTATTTATAGAATGTGACTTACAATATTTTTTGATGAATTTAATTATTATAAAAAAGCATCTGAATAAAATCTATGACAACATTAAATTTTGAAAGTAATTTAATATTAATATTAAACTAATTTATTGAAATTTTAAATTAACTTTTTTTTTTTTAATTTTTAGATTATTTTTAAACTTTAATTAGACAATAGTTTGAGTTAATTAAACTATTGATCTCATAATATATTGTAAAATCAATGGTTAAAATATATATTCCCTATATAACCATAATGCAGGCAAACGTGTATAATTTTTTTTAAGATAATATTTTTATATTCTTCACTTTTCTGCAAAATTTTTTAGTTTATATACTTTTGTATACTATAGTTTATTTGTAAATAATTTATTTTAATGTTAAATGTTGTTTGTTTGTATGATTTATGTTAAAAAAATTACATTTTATTGTTTTTATTCCTACTAGTACCTACAATCAATAAACTGTCGTATCTTGTATTTCACTATTAAAATAGACAATTTTTCAACATAATATCGGAGCTTGAATTAGGGGGTGCACAGGTTAGATTAAAATGTGGATTACAATTTACATAAATTTTATAACAAATAATACGATTTATAATATCAAAACTATTTTTGATATTCATTTATTAACAAGTTGAGCTCCACTAGTATTATTACTTTTCAGTCCCCAGACTATGTTGGCCAAAATTACGTTCGATCGATTAGTGAGTACGCAGTACGGTAATAGATAGAACCGTGCTACGCAGACATACAGTACTCCCCGACCTTAGCAACATGAAAAATATATAATTGGTTCAGGGGCGTCATTTCAACTTCTGAAAGGATGGGACAACTGATTAAATTTGCCAACTTCATAATATTTAAAAATTTATGGTTACCTATATATTTAAATATTTAATATTTATAGACGATAGATCAGGGGCGTATTAAGACTTACTTCTAGAGGGGACGACTCAAATTTTTTCTTTAATTCAGGCTCAAAATTTAAAACATGTGAATCCTTAATATTTTTGGTTTTTTTTTTAATCTAATGCCGAATCAACTTTTGTGTAGTTATTTTTAACACCTATCTGTGTTTTGAAAGTTACGCTTGAATTTATTTGATTTTTCACTAAATATGGACCGACAAAAAAATCCAATTCAGTATTCACAGCCACGCGTAATTTGATTTCGTTATAAAATGACTGAAATTAAAAAAAAAATTGAACTGTAAATCCAACATTAAATCAATTCCTTAAATACGGAGCCAGTGGGGGATCGCCCCTTCGACCCTCCCCCCTAAAATATGGTCATGCGATATACTATCAACAAAATATTTTTTCGAAACTAAAAATATAAGGATTAGTAATGAATAATTATGTCATGATGATAAACAAAGAACATGAAAGTTTCAATTTACCCAATTAAATAATAACATTAAAGATGGTAAAACATTAATTTATTTACTCATCCTATAGGCTATAAGTTAACTATCAATAGGTTTACTGGAATAATAATATAAATCTAATTAAATAAATACTTATAATTTAATATTTAATATTTGTGTATTTTATACTTTACAGAACTTATTTATAAAAACATAAAATTGTGTCTCAAATATAATGTACCGTAGTTTGGGGTAAATAGGAACGATTTTAACGGGTTTTTGTAGATTATGAGCTCAATTTTTATGGTATCGATATCACGAAAACTGTTTTATAAAGATCACATGTATAGAAATCATAGGCGGACCCAAAGTTTTACATTTGGGTGTGCCCTGTTATTTTTTCAAAATATAAAGGGGAGACTATAAACACTTATGTGTAGACCGTATTATGTTTTAAATTCTAAAACTAAAGGCTTCGTTAATGATGTAAAATAACGATTGGTAAAAAATTCACGTAATTATTATTTCAGACTTATTCTGGACACTTGCAGTATCAAGGGCGTATTTGAGTTGTGGCCGGGTGTCGGGGGACTAATTTTTTTTCAGTACAAACTTAAAAATAATTTACAGTTCATTACAGGGGCGTACCCAAGGGGAGGAGTTCAGGTCCGGACCCCATTAAGATTTCTATATATACAATAGTTTAATAGTAAATAGTATGTACTATATAGTGTATTTTAATTTCTCATTATCTTCAAAGTTTATAGATTATATAATGTGTATAAAATTTTGGACCCCCCCCTAAAAAATTCCTGGGTACGCCTCTGGTACATTACCTATAGCTTCATTCGAGTGAATAAAAAAAAATACAAGTATATATTATATTTAATATATAATAAGTATATATATACAATAAATATATTTAAAACCTACTGCATATAAAATAAGTATTAATAATAAAAACACAAATTGTTCTTATATTAAAATTGTACCTTCAATCTGAATTCTGTATAAAAAAAAACAACAATTAATCATAGTATAAACAGTACCTGTTATTTATATTTTAAAAACTTTAAAAAACAATTAAGATAGGTAACTTAATTTAACAAATATCTAAGTAGAAATCATAAGGTTGGTAAGTAGTTAAATAACAAATTCCAAATTTCTTTTTTTCATTTTGGCAAATTTGTTAATTATTTCATCAATGGTTACAATAATATTTTTAAGCACATGCAACAAAACCAAACCTGTTAATCTATGCTAGCTTATTCTTGATCTTAACCATATTTTCAATTTACAAAAATATATTTTTGGCCAATATTTACAAAATAAAGAAACAAATATTATGTTATTATGTTAATATTAATCAATTATTATGATTATTATTTGGGTTAGGGGCTTCTAGCTCTATAAAATATACAAATATGCATGTATTTGTGCAAAAAAAATGACTAAATATCTATGCACAACAAAAAGTACCAGTTATTATGTTGTAAAAAAAAATTAGACAAGTAAAATTATTAAGGTCTTATACAGCTCTAATAAATACAAAACAGGCCCTATTTTTATGTGCATCCCGACAATGTGCACCACGAATGTACAAGTGTGCACTACGGTCTACAAAACAAAAATTAAATAATAAGCCAACTTCTAGGAAATATGAGTATTATTGAATTTTTTAAAATTTAATGCATATATATATACATATTATGTATGTAATATATTCCTTTTTCTAAGACAGTAGCGAGACTAAATTTTCATTTAAAGCAGTAAAATCAAGTGTACAATCCAAAATTATACAAATAATAAGGCCTGATACAAAAATATACAATATGCATAAATGCACCAAAAAATGACTATCTAGTAAATATGTGGTAAACAAAGTGTTACTTTAAATTACTTTACATTATCTGATAAATGCCTTGGTTATAGTTGTAAATGTCTATAACCGTAGCAATATCCGTAGAAGATAATACCACTATTCGTTCCACAATCAAAAATGTTATGATATAAGAAGATAAACAAAAATTGATACCCGTGACCTAATTGACATTTTATATTATTGAATGTATTATCATATCATAATGATAGACACATTACATTTTTTAAATAAATCAATGTATTATATTCAAAAAAAAATACGAGACATTGGGGGTTCCCTTCCCCCCCATCAAATCATAGGCGTGTATCCGGGGGAGGCAAGAAGGGCACCAGCCTCCCCAGCGACGTTCTTGGCCTCTTGGCTTATAAGGGTGAAACCACGGATATATAGTATCTATATCCGTAGCTGAAACATTAACATTAGGTAATTTTAAGTAGAAGGTAAATTTTAAATTTATTGAATTTTATTATTTGGAATATTTTAATGAATAACTGTTGTGTAATAACTGTAGGTAATAAGATGTGTAGAGAAGGTTGATTTATACTTGATAAAATATTTATAAAAAATAACTGAGTAGTACAATAGTTAATAGGCCTTATTTATAAGTTCATAGTTGTAATAGCATAGGAAACCAATTTTAAGATCAGAAAAATCTTTGATTTGGCGGGGCGAAAAAATTCTGGCTGCTATATACTTTCCATACAACAAAAATAAGTCACAAATATAGATATAGATTATAGGTCGCTGTAGTAAGTAAAAAATTTAAATTTTATAACTGGCCTCCCCAGCCATGGAGGTCTGGACACGTCTATGCATCAAATACGCCCTTGTGCAGTATTACTTACAAAAAACTAAAATTTAATTAATGAGTATGCATATATATTCTTAGCTGTAGTTATTCAATTTTCTTATACACATTATTCACATTAGGGTGTGCTAAAGTACATTCCGTAGAGTGGCCTATGATAGAAATATATGTATAATAATCCAAAATAAAGTTTATAAGGTTCGTGTAATAACGATTGTCATAAACCGGGGAGGAGCCAGTGTTTCCCAACTTTTAATAAGCCGTGAACATATATTTAAAAGAGGTTAAATTATTATCTGATTTCTGAGTACAAAATAGTAGATAAAAATTTATTACTTGGAATATACCTACTAAAATAGTATATTTTAAAATTAATGATAATAAATGAGTACTACAAAAATTACGTCATTTACACAATTTTACGCCCAAAGGATGAATTGTCATCTTCCTCCTCTAGATCCGCCCCTGCTTGTTAGTACTTGTTAGTTGTCCTCAAGTAGGGAAATAATAATCAGATAATTTCTAGGAATAGAGGATAAAACTGTATGAATGTTTTGGTTAATTTATTATCAAGTATACTATAATTCCTGTAGCATGAAACAATTCAAATAATCTAAGAATATTTTCACAAAATAATTTAATACATAATACAAGATATACTTATATATTGATAAATTAAAATTTAATTATATAATGGTTTAACAATTCAGAACAGTAAACGATTTCCACAAAGTTCAACGTTTTCATCTTCGCCGTAAGGACAGTTTTTAGTGTTATCGCATAACCAATAGTCTGGAATGCATCTACCAGTGATACATCTGAATTCTTTAATAGAACATAATCGGCTCTAAAATTAATAAATATATTTAGGTATAGAATAAATATTAGAAATATTTAAAACATTGCAATTTTTAGCATATTTGTCAAACAATAATAATCTATCAGTGTTTAAAAATACAATGAAATAAAATAAAAAAAAAGGTAACAAAACTAATTTAAGAGTGCTAAAAAAATATAGTTAGAATTTTAAATTCTTATATAAATCAAGAAACATATTTATTTATAATAATCACTTCTTGTGGTCATTAATCTATAATACTATATTTATCTAAAGCATTAAATATTTATCTGATTATATTATAAATAAAAATGTATTATTATTTAAATAGAAAATGATCATACTTGACACATGTTTATACTTTCATCTTCTCCATTTGGACAATGTCTCGTTTCATCACATAACCAAATATTCGGAATGCATCTACCAGTGTTGCATCGGAATTCTTTGTGAAAACAAGTATGGCTCTATAATAAAATAATTTTCTGCATGATACTCATAAAAAAAAACTTTGAATTTTAGAATTTTTATTCTTAGATTTACGCCTAAAATAAATTAGGAGGATTCTTATTATTATTTAGTACCGAAGCATTCATAGACGGTACTACGGGAGGGGCAAGGTAGGCGGCTGCCTCCCCTGCAAGTAAGAACTCTCTTTATACATTTCGAATATTGATTGGTAACCCCTCATATTACATACTTATTTAGAGTCTGCATGGTTGTAAGTAATAATATTATTATCTACAACCATGGGAACCATTCATGTAAATATGCTGATAAGATTTTTTGCGTCAACATTTTCAATATTATTATAATTTATTTTTATCATTGAGAAATCATGAACCAATATTATTACTTTATTATTATCTGTATCACAAACGTTTTGTATGATTTTATACTTTGATTTGACTTGATTTTTTTGGATAATATTATTTATAACAAAAATTATGAACACAAACCAAAGTAAAAAAATAAAAACTTTATACGACTTTTTCATATAAGAACCATCATAAGCGCCTCTATGAGGTGTGCCGGATATTCCTTGGCACACCCTAATGTGAATAATGCGAATAAAAAAATTGAATAATTACAATTGAGAATATATGTGCATACATATTAATTAAATTTTAATTTTTTGTAAGTAATATTGCAAGTGTTCAGAATAAGTCTGAAATAATAATTACGTGTATATTTTACCAATCGTTATTATACATCATTAACGAAGCCTTTATTTTTAGAATTTAAATCATAATACGGTCTACATGTAAGTGTTTATAGCCTCCCCTTTATATTTTGAAAAAAATAACCAATAAAATGACAGGGCACACTCAAATGTATCACTCTGAGTCCGCCAATGACAACCATCACAGGTAAATTGTGGTAAGTTATTATTTTAAAATTTTAAAAGATATAATATTATAAATGTAGGTATTTTTAAGTGTATTATTCATTTTACAAAATAATCTTATTTGAAATAAGTTAAAATAGTTATCAATTAAATACTTTTTTTTATAGTATTTCTAGTCCAAAGATTTAGACAAAATAGTGTTTATATTTTACTTCAAGTATTTCCTGCTCCCCTCCCTGCCAAGAGGGTCTAGTACCGCCTATGGATGCATTATAAATGAACATTGTTAAATATATATTAATAGTATTTACTGTAAAGCAATTCACAAAGAAATGTATTGTATATTAAATATTTTACAGCATAGCAAATTTACGTTCAGTGATTTAAATGTAGTGAATTTAACTTTAATATTAGAGTAAACTGATCTATAATCAAATTTGAAGGTAAGAACTTTATCTGTGTTTTGTTGGTCAGTTTTTTTCCGACATTGTAATTTTTTAGCAAGTTATGATGTCTTAACACGTTTAAAAATTAAAATATTGAAAAAAAATCGATCAACAAAACACAGATAATGTTCTTCCCTTAAATTTGATTATTGATCAGTTTACTCTAACATTAAAGCTAACTTCACTACATTTGAATCACTGAATCCAAATTTGCTATGTTGTACGTATGTCAGACGAAAACAACATACGCGGGTGTGACGTCCTCTTAAAACACAAAACTTCGAAAGTACGAAAGTATTTTAATATATTACAAATTATCATTAATTATCATAAATTACAAATTTTTTAAAAATTATATTTCATAAATTCTTTAATGTAGTTCTTTTAAAAATAATGTTTTATGACTTTTTTATATCATACATATTTTTCAGTGGGAGGTAACATTTTTCTGGATGAGCTAGAACTCCCCTTGTCCCTTGGCGTTAAATAAAAAATCAAATACAAAAAAATAGTTTAAAAAAATAAAATATTCATACTTCACACATTTTTAAGTTTTCGTCTTCACTGTTGGGACAATCATTTATTCCATTACACACATAATTGTGCGGAATACAGCCACCAGTTTGACACATGAATTCTTCATCGTCACATGCTAGACTCTATAATAAAAGTTTTTGTTTGTATATGATTAAAATATATAAATCGTAAGGTTTTCAAAATATAAGCAGATAATTAATCTACCTATGTTGTATTGAAATTACAACAAATTTTAATTACAATTATCTATAAATAATAATGAAATCGGTTTTTAAAAAAAGTTTTAGTACAAATTTTAAAGATAAAATACGAGTATGATATGATAACACATAGGTATATATATATATACCTATTTATACATCATATAGACATACATCGATAAATAGAAACTAAATAATTCTATCATAAATAAGGTAATGAGACTACCTATAGAACCTATTCGTTATGGCTCAAGTACTTGCTTAAGTATTTTAACATTTAGATGCAAGTGCGTATTTAAAGATTATTTATGGAGGACCTTCATATATTTTGATAATAATTATTTTTATTATTATTTATTTACTAGCTGGGATTTTGACAATAGGGAGTTGGACCCTCAAATCCCCCCTTATTTACACCACTGCCTAGATAACTTGATATATCAATCATTAAAATGTATAAGATTGTTACAATATTATTATTTAATTTACAAATTTTACAAATTCAGATGACAATATACACACAACAAGATACATGTAAAATATTACATACGCAGGGCCTGATTGAGTTGACGATCTACCAAGAAAATCTCGGCCGTTCAAATTATGGACCATTTTTTTTGAATTTTTGAGAATGCTTATATATATAATCGTATCATGTTTAGAATATAATAGATAAAACATCGAACAATTAATTTGATAAATCTATTGAATAAATTGTTTTCTGTATTATATATTACTAATACTACTATTACTGCTACTGTTATTATTATTATTATAATTAGTTTGTTACTATTTTAAATACAAAAAATATCACAGAAGTGCTAAAAATAAAGTTAAATTATTTGACATTATTTTTAATAATTTAGTGCATTAGTTAAAATTTTTATAAAAATCAATTTTATATCATTTCAAATGTTGACTTATTTCTACTTGGTCAATTTTTAAAATAGAAAAAAGAAAAAAATATTGTTTTCACACACGGCCACGGTGGCCGTGTGTAACTGACGTATTAGTTACTAATTTAATAATTATAAAGTAGGTATATTAATAATAATTATTATAAAATTACTTAATTGCCATAATATATTTTAACTATTTATCTATATACTATTATTTATTATTATACTTATTCTCTTTCTTTCTATTTGTTGTCATCCAAAACTATTATTATTTAGCTATGTGTAAGCATGTGCTGAATCAATCTAACATAATATAATAATTTACCCATAGCCCATAGATCGTATTTATATAATTATATTGATTAGTTATATATTAGAATAGAAGTAATAGTTATACAAATTATAAAGGTTATATTTTTGGTTCCGATTATGGAAAAAAATTTAAAAAGTGTCAAAATATAGGTTTCGGTTTTTTGGAAAAATAAAAACTAACGCCATTTCCACCGTGGCAGTGTTCACTTTATACAAAAATTGTTTGCAAAAAAAAATGTATCCGAGTATGTAGAAAAAAGTTAAGGTTGTCTTTAAAAAAAAGTTGTATTGCGCATGCGTGAACCGTAAGAGTAAAAAATTTAAAAAAATGTGCATTACAGTGCCTCCTAAGCCCTCCTAAATATTCATTATATACAAGGTAACCCAGCTAAGTTATTTAGAAATCATGATCACACAGTATATTTCAATATATTTGTGTCTATAACTAGCTTCTTTGAACTTTCAAACCAAAAATATGCATTTTACACAAGCATTTAATATGATTGAAAAAATTGTACTACTAGTGAAAACTAGATAAGTCGAACTTCGATAAGTCAAAATAAATGCCATTCCCTTGTAAAGCCGCATAATTCTCTAATAATCATAAATATTTAGAGGTATATTTAAATATGTTCAATAAACATGACCAGAATTATAATATCTAAAACTGCATGCATTTCCTTTTAGAAAAAATTTATATTTTTCAGTGTAATCATAGTATAATTTTTTTATCTATTTTTGATTATTTATTGTTTAAAATAAATTAAAAATATTTTTATTTTTTATAGGGTGGTAGAAAGGTAAGTGAATAAATAAAAAGTAATTGTCATAAATGTTTGATAATAATAGACCAGTGGTTTAAATATTGTATACCGAGATGGGCTAATCTACCTCAATTCGACCTGTATATATGTATTATTTATTAATTATATTTAAATTGAATACATTGTTATTTTTTTTTTCTAGGCCCTCAATTTATTGTTTAAATCAAAATTCGATATAATAGGTAATATTATAATCATATTTAAAACTATTCAATATAAAAAAAATAAAATGAAAAAATGAATATCATAACTATAATCCTGCAAATATTTTGATACTTGTGGAAATAACAAATTTTTTTTTTTTTCTTATAATAACTTGTTAGTTGTACGCAAGGCTAACTTTAAGTCATTTAACCCAGATGTTATAAAATAAAATTAATTTTAAATCTCTAATTGTTAAATATTTAAATATTTGATTTATTTATTTTCCAATAATTTCTCAAATCACAAATACTACACTTATTATTTTTAATAATATAGATTGCAAACAATTCTTATGAAGTAAAACACGATCAACTTTTCAATTTTTATTTTATAAAATAAATCTATAATATTGTGTTTTCAGAATTTAGTTCTTAATTTATTATAATTATTATTATTTTTAATTATCAAAATTATTGTGTTTCATGATCTTTATTTGTTTAAGTAAAAATTATTTTTCATAAGATATTTTTTTTAACTAAAATTATAAATTACTTGCATCCCAAGTTAGTAAGTTATATTACATTTTATTGAGAAGTGTGAAAAATTTTTTGATTTTACTTAATAAAAATATAATTTATTGATATAATTATTAATTTATTTGTCCACCGGAAGTTTGTAGTCAATTCAATATTTTTGAAATTATTGTCATCATTTTCATAAGCAAACGCTAATTATTTAAACAATGTTCTGACTGTATTTAATTTGATTTTATACTCTATCACTAGATAGACTAATAAAATTTATTTTAAATTCATAATACAACTTACTGGATCAAATGGAATGAACGCTGTAATAAAAGGTACTGTTAATAATATACATAAAAAGTATAATACTTGCATTTTTATCTAAATACGTATTAAGTAAATTCATGAACTGTTAAGACAAAAATATAACTATGGTAGTATAAGTAACTTAGCAAGTGCCATATACTTGTTTGTACAACACTAAAGGTTATCGAGGTTATAGAATGCGATTACCTACCTACATATGCAAATTGTTATCATTTATTATTTAGTATTAACGTATATAAAACGCTATATAAACAATAAATAAATTTCAATGGAACACAATTAAAAATTTCATAGTTATCGTATAGGTAAACATATATACATAGAGTTCAAATGTTTTTCTTTTGTAGCCAGTCTTGAAAAGTATTTGAGTAAAAATATTTGAATAAAAGTATTCAAATACTTTGCTTGTACTCAAATACGAAAAATACTTTTTTTACAAATTTAATTTTAATTTTATCACATTAAAATAATAAATTAATTTACCAATTATTTATTAATATTATATTAATAAGATTTGACAACCATTTATCCGGCTTGTTTAAATATAATCAATATTCATATATGGCATATTTTAAAAATTTATCTTACAGAACTCTTCCAGCTATAATAATAATTAATAATTACATTATAAATACCAAAACCTGAGAACCCTATTAATAGTCTGCAACATTATACACAGGGTCGGTCTGACTCATGTTGGGCCTCCGGTAAGAATTGTACGATGGGCTTCTAAATAACAAAATATTGGAGTGAGATTTAATAAAGACGCTGTGTTAAAAGCCTGTAAACCTGCATCATACTTGGCGATTACGACACCGACCAAAATAAAATATTAATTTATAAATGTTGTTGATTCTTATCGCCATCTCTGAGAGTTTTATTGTAGACTACCGAAAAAACCGCCCAATGAGCAATCTATAATATTTATAATCAATGATTATATGTTACTATTACCAGTTGCTAAATATATGCAACAAATATTTATAAACAATATTAATTATTAAAGAGTAATATTAATTTTTTTAAGATGAACTAATTATTAAAAAATGGGGAAATATAAGAGATGCATTCAGGTCAGAATTTAACGAAATGTATATATATATATATATATATATATATATATTGACTAATTTCAATTTTTATTAAAAATTATTGACAGCTTCAAGTTTAGATGAAACTATCCCCGATTATATTGAAGATAACCTCGAGTCTCTAAAAGTAATAGAAAATTCTATTGACTCTAATGTCTTCTAATGATTTCTATTGTCTCCAATAAAAAATCTTGAGGATATAAACAAAAGTTAAATGAAGAACTTGATAGGGAAATTTTAAAAGAACTGTAATATGATAAACACCCTCTTAGTTAAAACGAAAACTAATCATTTTTTGCTTGAGTAATATCACCGATAAATACATTTTTTGTAGATGAAAAACTTGAATTTCGTATAGGCGTGATTGGATAATGGTAAACTGTAGCAAAAAAAAAATTAAGATCTTAAAATCTGCGACAAAACCGATAAGATACATTATACAAACTGCGGCAATTTATTATATATACATATCGTTACAATAACCTATATATACACACGTTTATTGTTTAATTAGGAATAATATGTTATGACAGCTATTAGTCTAGAGCAGGAGTCGCCAACCAGTCGATCTTTTTAAGAATACAGGTCAATCGTTGTAAAATAATCGGATTAATCAGATAATGGAGATATTAGATTATTATTATTATTATGAAAAAACAATAAATAATTATTCTTTGGAGCTTAGACCTTTATTATTTTTGTTCATCAAACAAATCTCTTTCTAAAGACCTAAATTCTCCTGGATGTCGATAACCAAGGACTTAAATGTCAAATATAGTTCACTTGTTTGAAAAGGTTGGTGACCCCTGGTCTAGAGACTCTTAGAGAATTAGACATAAAAATAAATAAAAACCAATTTTTAAAATTGAAAAATATTATTATTATTAAAAATTATTTTAAGATACCATAATAATCGCTTGTAACTAAGGGTTAACATTTTGTTGTTTATTTTTAAAACAAACTTCTTTCAAAAATTCAAATCTTGAAATTCGTTCATCTTCTTTCATTTATCGCTCTTTGAATTTGTATTTTTGTCATGTCGCTTTATTTCTTTTTTTGTATTATCCCTTCTTCTGCTATTTTAATTTTTATATCTATGTATTACCAATATATATGATATTACCGATCATGGGTGTAAGTAGGAAATATTTTCGGAGTAGGTTTTGGTCTAGATTTATATTAGTACTATTAAACATTAAAATTAAATATGAATTATTTATTTAATACAATTGAATACCAATACAATATTTTGTATTGGTGCATTGTATTGGTTCATTGTATTTTATGCAACTACAGTTGCAGGTTATCTTCACACACAGCATACTAAATTTTTGAATCTAGTTTCTTAAATTATCCAGTGTGCAAATGCGTGACACTAACTTCGCTGTCACGTAGATTTTGAGTTCAAAATTTAACTTCTCATTGTAACGGATAGGTATGTTACGTATTGGTGAAGTTATAGCAAAACAATCTAAAAGTTAATTCTGTGGATACCTTACTAAGTTGATTTGCATGCAATGCTTAATGTTGACATGACATGAAACTTCATTTACATTTTAATGTTACTTGTGAGTTTAATGATTTGTATTTAACATTACAATTGAGATGTTAATGGTATATAAATAATTTACTTTCATGTAAAGTTATAGGTAGATATCAAATGTGACATTTTTGAAAACGTCAGTAACCACCTAAAAAACGCGCCACTGGCAGTTGATCGAATTAATAGAATACGCGTTTTTAAATTAAAAACCATATAATATGAATGATGTCGCGACTATTTTGGTCGCGCGTTCAACATGTCTGGTTGCTCGAAAAGATTAGAACGGTGCGGCCAACTTTGTGGCGCCACTAAATGTGAAACCTTCAATTTAATTATTAATATCTTTTGGTGGCGCTGCTATGGTGGCTTCGTGTAAAAAAATTATAGATTTATCTTATC
Organism: Sipha flava; assembly: GCF_003268045.1. NCBI lineage: Eukaryota > Metazoa > Arthropoda > Insecta > Hemiptera > Aphididae > Sipha > Sipha flava. Next base: position 1,364,744 of record NW_020272898.1, read on the forward strand.
TAGAACGTACAACACTATAAAAACTTTCATAGACGTCGCATTTAAGTCACAGGCGAGTTGGTATGGGTATGATTTATTTTCATACCGTGTTAATCAGTGGCGCACACTCAAAAATGAATAGAAGTAGCATATTGAATGGAAAAAATAACACCCACCCACTAAATCACTTTCAAAAACAGACCCGTGGGGGCTTCGCCCCAACACCCCCTAACTAGAATTCTCTAAACTTGTTCAACTTGCCTATTTTAATGTCTCTGAATAATTATTATTATAGTTTATGTAGATATAGGTACAATTGAATTGATATCCTCATATAAGTCATGAGACTTCGGATACCCAAACCACCCACCTCTAAAAATGCAGAGGCCTCTCAAAAACCTCTTCAACACGCCACTGTACATAGTAGATTTATTATGATGTAGTCATGTAGATGTAGATATTTTGGGGCCAGGAGGACTACCCACCCACCCAATTTTTCAGGGGTAGCAGCTGCTACCCTTGAACCCTCCAGTGTGCGCCAATGGTGTTAATAATGTTTATTCGTTTTGACAATATGTTTAGTCAGACGCCCAAGTAGCAAGGACTCAGCATACTTTTAAAATTACTTTTTAGTACATACTTTTACAATTTACAATTGTTTAATAGGTTAAAAAAATTATTAAATGCAATGTTTGATTCCCCTATAAAGTCAACTGAGGTAGGATGTTTTTATGTAAATATTTCAAAAGTATCATCTTATTATTTAATACCTTTAGATGAAATTAGTTTGAAATGTTTTTTTGTTTCTATATCCAACAATAAAGCTATAATGTTTACTTTATTGCATTCATTGTAACACTACATGAATAAAATTATATTTGATTTTTAATTATTTTAAATAAAATTTTATTACATTTAAAGTGTTTATTGGTTTATATCTCGCACATTAGTAAATTTAGTTATTGTGTAAGAAATAATCACTTTATTTTATATAAAAATAAACTATTATTTATTTAGCTTATAAAAAATCATAAATATTTTTGTCTATATGTAAATATATAATTTATTTCAAAATTTAAGTTTGTTTCAAATGTAATATTTAAATATTATGATACATAATTATACGTTTTAAATCATAATAATGTGTATAAAAAGTAATAAATAAATAATAAAATGAAAAAAAAAACAATATATAGGTACATCTTATTATGAATTATGCCTAAATAATAATTATTTATCATGAATTTTGTTATTAGAAATTGTTATGTATTTATAAATACAATAATTTATAATTATGTAAATTGTAATTATATTTATATTTGTATTGTGTATATGCTCTAGATAAATAAACTTTCGTAGACAGCATAATCTGAATGAATGTGTTTATTTTTTCTTACATAATATTTTAACCTTTTGTATCTATTTATAATTTCAACTCTTAACTATTTACCTAAGCGTTATTAACAATACAACCAAATTCCAAAGTTTAGACTCAGAAATTCCCAAGAAGCTTATAGTTAAATAACTATAACTTTGAATAGTATTGGTAAGCAAAACATAATTTGGAAAGTTAAATGGAAGTAAATTTTTAACATTAAATATGGAAGTCAATTTTGTGATGTATAATAATAGTTACAAAATACTACTATATTAACTTCGCATGGTAAACTAAACATAGATCGCATTTGTTAATATCAAGGGAAAGTCACTTGTACGTTACTAGGCTTTAAATATTAACCTCGCATCATACAATAAAACATTCATGTGACGTCTCATGCACTGCATTTTGCACACTTAGTAGTGTCACCCTACGATTTCGACAGTACAGTTCAGTTTTTCGTCTTATTTGTGTGCAGTTTTTTGTATTTTTGTTGCCTGTCCAGTTAATCGTTCATTTATTGTCGAATTTCTCAAATATGATTTAATACGTCGTAATGTTGAAAAAGTTATTTCTGTAGTAGTTGTTGATACGGGAAGTGTAGAAATAATAGTTAAAAATTGTTTTATATTTGAAAAAAATTCAGAATCACATTTTAAAAAATGCTGATGATGCTGAGGATGGTCACCCCTCGAAATAGTTCGAGTTGTCATTGATTCTTTCAATTTTCTTAGCCAAAATGCTGAGATGGAATTTAATCTAATATTTATTACGGCTTCAAAAACTTTAACTGATGCTGGTGGCACAATGAGTGTACCAAGATTAAAAAAAAAAAAAAAACAAATTAATCGAGACAATTATTAAGATTCTATGCCGGAAGAATATTATAGAAAAGCACTTTTTATACCATTTCATGATCATCAGTGATGTTTTCTGGGGGGGTAGAGGGGGCGATCAGTTGTTGATCATGTATTTCTTATCAGTCAGCTGTATCATTTTTTCAAAATTTTTTATATTTAATTTGTTAATTAATTTTAGTTAATAGTTAACCACAGGTTAAATGTTCAATTACCCTGAGTATTAAACAATATTTACTAAATATATTAATTAATTTAATCAACATTTTATTTAAATAATGACTATTAAGTGTGTTACCTCTGTTGTTGTTGGAGTTTCTAGTTTTTTTCTAGGTATATGGATAGATAGAAAATATAGGGAACATAATATTTCCCATAGAATACCAGGATTTAAAATATTTGATGCTGTGTATGCCGAAAGCAATGTTGTTAATAATCAGCAATTAGTTATTAACAATGAACAGCGAGTATCTCAAGTAAGAATTATACTAATATTATTCTCTTGATTAACTTATCATATACTGCTCATGTAGATATTTTTCAAATCAAATTATATCTTTTGTAGATAATGAAATATGGATTTCCAAGTTTGGATAATGTACGATCATATAATAATTTTGTTCTTTCTTATGACCAAAGGAACCGTATACCCCATTGGGTTTTAGAACATTTGACACCAGAAAGTGTACAATATAATCCCAAAGTAGATAGAGCATTATGTGACTTTTTTGAAGATACCTCAATTCATGAATTTTTTCGGTAATTTTTAAATAAATATTATTTCAATATATTAATAATTCAAATTATTTTATAGAGCTACAAACAAAGATTATAAGCATAGTGGATTTGACCGTGGACATCTAGCAGCAGCTGGTAATCATAAAGCAAGTCAAGAATTAGTAAATCAAACATTTGTCTTATCAAACATTGCTCCACAAGTTGGAAAAGGATTCAATCGAGATGCTTGGAATGACTTAGAAAAATATGTAAGAAAAAAAGCAAAAAATAATAAAAATGTTTATATTTGTTCAGGTCCACTATTTTTACCAAAGTAAGAGAAAATTAAATTTTCATTACTTAGTTTTAAATACAGTATTATTTATGTTATTAAAATGGAAATATTTTTAGAAAAGGAGATGATGGAAAATTATGGATTAAATATCAAGTTATTGGAGATAACCACGTTGCGGTTCCTACACATTTTTATAAAATTATTGTTACTGAAAGTAATAAGTCCCAATTTTATTTAGAGTGTTATGTGATGCCAAATCAAGTTATTCCAAACAATATACCATTAAAAGACTTTCAAGTATTTAATGCACTAAATATTTAATTATTATTTATTATTAATAAAAAGAAAAGAAATTTATAAATTATGTGTCAAGTAGTAATCAACTAGAAATTAGAAGTTATAGTATTCTATTAACCTTGGTGTAATCTATTAACTTAATTATATTAAACATTTAGTCCTTCTTCTGATACTATCAGTCTGTTTGAGCCTATATTTTCTTGTGTATGTTATCATTGGTAATTATTATTTCAAGAGAGCATTCAAGTATCAAGTTAGCAGACCAGGGTAGAAGAGTTAGAGAAATCTGACAATACCTTACATGGGATTTTCCCCCTAATTATCAAATCTGATGTTAGTCAAAATTAAAATTAACCCATGAAAAAGCAAAGTGTAAATTACTAACCAACATCAAAGACGTTCCATCTACTGGTTGATATAATATCTATAGTATAAAATTCCCCCTATGAGTGGTAGGTAGAATACACCCACGGTAGTTCATGTCTGTTGTAAGAGGCGACTAAAATGGACATAGTAATGGGAAACAGCGCTGTTAAAATCAAGTTTGAATCCACTTATACTTGAACATCATCCATTAAAAACAATGGAGGATACTACGATATGGAAGGGACCATAATAATATCCCAAGTAACAGCAATAAACATGATAGCTTCTCAAGTAAAATATTCCGGAGGTAAAATAGTCCCAAATTCGGATCTTAAGAGGGGAAAGAAATCTTAAAGAACATAAAGAATATAATAAATTATAATAAATAATAAATAAAAAATAATAATAAATTCATAGCAACTTGGAATGTAAGAACTTTATTACAATGTGGAAACTTGGAAAACCTGAAAATGGAAATGAATAAGATGAAAATTGATATCCTTGGAATATCAGAAATAAGATAGCCGAATTCAGGAGATTTCTGGAGTGGAGACTACAGAATAATACATATGGGAGCATCAGAGAAGAAACCAGGTACAGGAGGAGTCGGGATTGTAACAAATAAAACCCTAGGTGAAAAAGTTAAATGCTACATACAATACAATGATAGAATTATCCTAGTCAAATTTAAGACGAAGCCAAAGGACACAACAGTAGTTGAGGTATATATGCCAACAACAAATAGTAGCGAGGAAGAGCTAGAAAAAATATATGAAAATTTAAATAGACTAATAGAAAATGTTAAAGGGAAGGAAAATCTGATAGTAATGGGTGACTGGAATACCATTGAAGGGGAAGAAAAAGTGAAAAATTTAACAGGTGACTATGGTCTGGGAAACCGAAACGATAGAGGAGATGGTCTATTTTGTGCAAAATATAAATTAATAGTCACAAACACTTATTTTAATCATCATGAGAGAAGAATATACGCTTGGAAAATGCCTCGAGATATAAATAGGTATCAAATAGACTACATCATGGTAAAAAACAGATTTAAGAAACAAGTAAAAGAAAGTAGAAGTTACCCAGGTGAGGATATAAACAGCGATCACAACCTTGTTATAATGAAGTGTAATCTTAAATTTAAAAGAATAAAGTGTAAGAAAAAAATAGTACAATGACAAGTCAAAAACCTAAGAAATGAAAAGTCAAGGAAACAATACAGTGAATGCACAAATGATGCGAGTATTGAAGAATCCCTAGGCCCCCAAAACATTGAAGAAAGATGGCAGAGCTTGAAACAGACAATCACAAAAACAGCAGCAGAAACTCCAGGACAGAAAAACAATACAGCAAGAAAATATTGGATTACAACCGAAATTGTGAACTTTATAGAGGAAAGAAGAAAATATAAATGTTTGAACTATACCGAAGGACAGAAAAGATATAGAGCATTGAGGAATCTAGTCATTAGAAAATTAAGAGAAGCAAAAGAAAAGTACCGGGAAGAAAATTGTAGTAATATAGAAACCCTTATGAAAACAGGAAGAAGAAAAGAAGCATATAAAATGGTGAAAAAGTTCTTCGGCTAGTATAAGCCCAGAGGTGTATGAGTAGAAGATAATAATGGGAAAATGTTGTGTGAGCAAAAAGATATTGTCAAAAGATGGAAAGAATATTTAGACATACTATATGAGAGAGAAACACTTAATGAAATCGAATCAAACGAAGGAGAAACTGATGTAGAAAAATATGAAAAGGACCCAGTTATGAGGGAGGAGTTTGATAAAGCTTTGAAGAATCTGAAGAACAAAAAAGCAGCACGAATTGATGGAATACAAGCAGAGCTTTGGAAGGAGTCAGGAGAGAAAGTTAAAAACAGATTATTTCAAATCATCAAAGATACCTACGCAACTGGTGAAATACCAAAGGATTTCATAAAAAGCATAAATATCCCCATTCCAAAGAAAGCAGCAGAAAATAAATGTGAGGAATTCCGCACCATAAGCCTCCTATCACATGCATCAAAAATACTAACAAAGATTATATTCCAACATATTGAATCTAAGATAAAACAATCATTGACGGAGGACCAATTCGGTTTCAGGTAAAAAATTGGAACGAGAGAAGTAATACTGGCATTGAGAATAATTATTCAGAAAAGGATTAGGAAGGATAAACAAACATTTATAGCTTTTGTGGATATTGAAAAAGCATTTGATAATGTGAACTGGACATTAATGTTTAATATGATAAAGAGAGTGGGTTATAAAATACGCAGACAGGAAACTGCTGTATAAGTTATACAAGGATGAGTTGGCTGATATAAAATTCCAAGATAATGTAGAAGAGGCTAAAATAAATAAAGGAATTAGACAAGGATGCACTCTATCACCAACTATATTCAACGCATATATCCAAACAGTGGCGTGTTGAACTAATTTTTGGTGAAGAGCAAAAATGTATATACCATAAGGTACCCTTTTTTCATTCTGACAGCATTTCCACTACAACAAAACATTTATAATTAAAAAAATATACGTATATTAGACTGTATAATCAGATGTACTTACTTAATTATCTAGTAAATTTATTACACTCATTAATTATCTTGTTTCTTGATCTATGCAGTGTATGTGAATTTTGAATAATGTTGTTAACATTGGTATTACAATTAGTTAACACCAATTGTTTCTAGTGTAACAGATCATATACAGTACATTTGTGCGCCAAATATTTATTATCACTTAAAACATTTGATATGATGTTATGATGTATCTATATTATTGTTACTTATTGTTAAGTATTTTTTGGCAGGGGGATCACCCACCTACCAAACATTTTGAAGGAGCAATTGTTCCAAAATAATATCATCACCATGCTGCTGTGTCCAAAAGCAATAGAAAAGATAAAAAATGAGACCAATCTAAGGATAAAAATTAATAGTCAAAAAATAAGTATGTTTATAGACATTACGTTAATTGCTGAAACAGAGGAAAACTTAGATCAGCTAATCAAAAGTATAGATAAAATATTCATCAGGGATTTGCGTATGCAAATAAATATGCAAAAAACATAAGTACTCATTTGAGAATAAGAATACAGATAAAGCTACGAGGAAACCAGACAGTAAAACAAGTGGATGAATTTGCATACCTAGGGAGCATCATCAGCAATGATGGAAGAAATAGGAGTGAAATAATAAAACTCATCTGTCTAACTAAAATAAACAGCAAGAAAACTCTTCTCGCATCAAGAAACATTAGCTTAAATATAAGGAAAAATCTATTAAAAACATATGTATGGAGTATAGCCCTTTATGAGTGTGAAACATGGACAGTAGCAACGGAAGAGCGAAGAAGGCTAGAATCTTTGGAAATGTGGTACTACAGAAAAATGTTAAGAATAAGCTGGATAGACAGTGTAACCAATGAAGAGGTGCTGAAAAGAATAACAGAAGGGAAATTAATATGGAAAAATATAGTTAGAAGATGAAACGAATAGATAGACCATATAATGTGACACAAGGGACTGCTAAAACTGGTCATAGAAGGAAGCATAGAAAGGAAGACTAAGATTAGAGTATATTCTACAAATAATAAAAGACCAAGGATGTAACTCATACGTAGAAATGAAAAGGAAAGTGGATTATAGAGAAGAATGGAAAATGACTGCAAACCAATCTACGGATTGAAACCATAGAGAGAGAGTATAAAATATTTGTAGGTTGTTGTCGAACTAGGATAGGTCCTCTCACCTACCTCACCATTATGGCTCCATTGCAGTGGCATGTTGAAGTTATTTTTGAAGAAATTAGAAGACTTATTTGTTTTTTATGTTATGGAAATAAAATATAAACGTTTAAAAAATTTCCAATATTGTATTTTGATAATTGAAGAAATTCATTTTATTAATAAGAAAATAATTTAAGGGGTTTATGAAAAATATGGATAGGAGGAGATAGAAGGAGGGTAGTCATTGTCTTACATACACTTACATTGTGGGAGAAAGGGTTAAATTTTAAAAACGTGCTGACATAATACTTGAATACTACCCAATGTGGAAAACTAATTATGTTATAAAAGGAAAAAGAACCTATTTTTTTATTTTTGTTGTAAAATGTATAAGTAAATATCAACAAATAATATCAAGAAATTTAAACTTAAATATTTTTATTCTATACATTGGTAGTTCTATATACAATGTGAGTTTTTTTTTAGATTGATAAAATTAATTAATATTTCATTATATCATATTTGTAATTTTTTGAAAATTGCCAATTATCAGTATATTATTTTTAATTAAAACTATTTTAAATAAAATTATTATTTTTGTAAAATGTATTATATAATTGATAAGTATTAAAAAATTGTTTACTAGATGCATTACTGATAAATTGCTTATATATTTCAGATGCCATTGGAAGTTATTGAACGTGCATCGGGATTACAATTTTTTAAAAGACTGACACTTGATAAATTCATTAAACTGGAAAAATAATTATAATTGTTATAGGGTAGTTTCATTTATATTTGTATTATATAATATAATCATATATCCTTAGTCTATTTTTATTTTGTATACAATGGATGTATCTTTAATCAGTGGCATGGCAAACTCAAAAACTTATAAAAGCAAGTATATTTTGTCAATACCCACCTATCCCCCAAAAAAATGAGAGCCTCTCCATTATCCACATCACCATACCATTGTTGGTACTTATAGCCCCCCCCCCTTAAATGTAAGCCGTAGTTACACCACGGTTTAAGATATACAGTTTAGCTATCATATATCTAAATTGCATTGATAGCTGACGGTCAGAATGCGTTACGGGTTTAGTACACATTTTCTCCATATCTGTAAAGCAATAGTAGTATGTAGGGTTAGTTATATGTTAGTTATATTATTATTACAGTAGTTACATGAAAAATTCAAAGGATTTGACAGAAGTTGAGTTTACTAATTTAAAATTAAAAGGAGGATTAACCAAACCAAATTTACATTTATTTCACTTTCTATACAAAGTAGAAGAGTGCTTTACTAAACACTGTATGCACGTATATGGAAGTTTAAAATGTCCATGATTCATATTACATCAAATTTTATATTGTATGTTTTGCATATTTTGCATATTTCGAGAGTTAATGCATATAACATGCATATTTAAAAAATTACAATTTTTTGTATTTTTTTAAGTTTTCTATTCGTTTTTTTTGAGAGTAGGAAACTTCAATTAATCTAAAATATTTATTTTTAGTTTTTTTTTTATTTGTATTCTCGTTTTTAAGTTTTCTAAAAGTTTTAGATTGATTTAAATTATTTGAAATATAAAGCAGTGGATATTATCATTTCTTTTGTTTTTGATAAAATATTTAGAATTTTATTTGGTATAAAAGTGTGGTTCTTTAAAAAAAAAAAAAAAACATTTTATTAAGTGTAGCATAATGCATATAATTGCATATTTGCATCATATTTGACACTTTTTAAATGTATATAAATCTGGGCTCTAATTATATAATATTATATAATCAATGATAATACCAATGAATGATCACAGCTAACATGATGCACCATATAGTAATAAAGTGTACTACAATATTAAATTTGAATTACTAATAAATTAGTTAATAACCTTTAATAAATTATTACCTATATTAAATTTATAATAGTAATTGTTAAATTGCATTACATAATACAAATCAAAGGATAATTACACAATGTAATTTATCACATGTCAGTTATTCATTAATATGTACAGTAAGTCCCGTATCACCCTTACCACCCTTTCCCACAGGAAATCAATATATTTAAACGCGGTTATTTTACAATACGTAGTATGGAATTTTTGGAATTTTTGATTGAATGGCAAAAAATTCAATTTTTTTTTGAAATAATTAAAAAAAAAAAAATTTTATGCATTAAAAAATTTTCAATTTTTAAGATAGTCATTTTCTTGAGCATATTTTTTAAAACAATTAAAAAAAAAAAAAAATTTTAAATTGAATAAAAATTGACCAAGTTCGAACAAGTTTTGTTTTTGAATAATTATAATAATAGTTGTTACCTAGCAAAACACGAATTGATCGATTTAATCAACCTCGATCAGTGTCGCAAAAACCACAGGGGCAGCAGATGCAATGCCTCTGTAAAGGAGGCTCTTGTGGTTGGTTTTAGGGCTCCCCTCCCTCTAAATAATTTCATTATGATAAATTACATAATACATTATTTCATGCATTTATTCTTATAATTATACAATTGTATATTTTTATTAATTACAATTTTATCTGAACGGGGCCCTCCGGATCTCACATTGATATAATATAAGCTATAATATTATTGATAACATATAGTGTTATGCAATGAGTTATTTTTATATATATACCATTGGGATTCCCGAAATAATTATTGTAATCGCCGTTCGTGGCATATTTATATAGGCGTGAGCTGGACCCCTAACCTAACCTATGATTATATAATTTGTTTATGTCATGTTACAAAATACTGATACAGTGGTAAATTTGTATAAAAATAAATACGGGCCGGCGGTAGTCAATACGACTTCTCGGTACTATAAAGATTATAATATTATTGTTAAGTGCATTGGGAGCTGGAACAATACAAATAATAGCCGTCGATAAATTAATTTATTTTGTCAAATAATATATAACTTAGAATTTTGGTTGTCATATATCTAATATTTTATTATCAAATTATACATTTTTTTTAAAAAATAGAAAAAGAAAATGAAAAAAAAAAATTCCCTGGATTTTTCACTCAGGGTCCCATAAATTAATTGTGTCCAGGGCTCCAAGAATCCTAGTTGCGGCATTGATCTCGATTGAACGCTGATTTTTTATGGCAATCTGTAAATATCTAATTATTAATATTTAATAATTAATAATAATAATAATAATAATTAATTAATAATAATTAATAATATCTAATTATTAATATATAATTATTAGTGGAGCTTTTAGGAAAAATTAAAATTCATATACTATTTTTAAACTTGATTGTTAAAAGAAAAAAAAGATTTTATTACATAAAAACGAAAATAATGCATTACATTTTTTTTTATAAATGTTCAAAGTGACCTCCAATATTTGTAACACAGAGCTGAAATTTTTGGACCCAAGCGTTTTCTAATGTCTCAGGTAAAATATTTTGAATATTTTGTCACGGAGATCAGGCAATGAACTCGACGGATACACAAGATTTTTCAAATAACCCCATAAAAAAAGAATCCATTGGTGTTAAGTCGGGTGACCTAGGTGGCCAAAGCACTGGATTATTGAAATGTGAAACAATTCATTTTATGTTATAATTATTCAAAAACATAACTTGGTCAATTTTTATTCAATTTTATAAGTTTGTATATACTAAAAAATTAAACTATATTTATTTAGACATTTTATGGGAAAATAGCTACAGCAGTTAGCAGTTGATGCATTGAAATATTTGAAATCATTTAAACATATCAAATAAAAAATTTTAATTCCATCTTATCAGTTAGCTTTTATTATTGATAACAATAATATTTTCGGAACATATTGATTAAGATAAAACATTGTAATAAAAACACTGATTTTAATAAAAGTAATCTATGAACCGTTTTATAAATATAAAAGAATACATGACTATCCACGGGGTATGGTTAAAAATTATGATAATTTGAAAAGTAAATAATACAATATTTATATGTTTTGTAGTTCATCAAATTGTGTATTCATCATATGAGTAAGTAACAGTAATATTAAAATAATTTAAAATTTATCTGTATTATTGATCTGTTAATATGAGGTTTCTTGTTGAAAAAATAGTTGAGTATTAACTATAATATTACATTATTGATTTTGAATTGGTAACGAGGTGAGCTACTTTAACATATGGAGCAATAATTTTAGTTCACCCACCCACCCACCCAATATTTTATTAAACATACAAAATAATATGATTGCTACTTTAACTGACATATCAAGGCAATGATATAAAATTCAATAAGAATAAAACATCAGTCAACTCTTAGTATATTCAGTATTCTTAATTTATATTAAACTTACAATACCCAAAACAAAAATTCTGGAGAATATCAAAAACTGTGACTATATGATGTATTTGTGTAAATTATTAGTATATTATTAATTAATATGCTTTTAGACCATAAACTATAACTCATAATAGTTATAGCAGTATAACCACAAAAAAAAAATAATCATTTATTATTTAGACACATTCATAATATACTTGTTAATACTTAATTAGATTATCCTGTTGCTTATCATTATTTTATGTATACTTGTACTTCATTAATTCTAGTAGATATCTAATATTATGCACTGTATATGTATAATATATTAAATACTAATACTTACTCCAAATTTTGTATGAATGGCTGCTCCTCTGATCTCCTTCAGCATACTACTGTCTTAAATAATGTGCTATATTTCCTTGCTACATAAAATAATGCTGTGTTTTAAAATAAAATATTCATAGTGATCATATTTAATATTACTATGTATTATTTTATTTATTTATTTTTATTACTTTTAATTATAAATTCTTTATAGTTGAAATAATTCACCTGTTTTGTATGCATATTTTTTTAAGACATTATTTTTTTTTAATTAAGTACAATTTTAATTCTATTCTCCTCGCTACTGTACTTGTGCAGCAATATAAATAAAGCCTAACTACCTTGAGTATTTAAATTAGCACCAATTTGAATGATAAAAATGAAAAATTCAATTAATTTTTTCTTTACTCATTTTCTTTACTCAATTTTTATTCATTCTTTGAATGCTTTAAAAATAACTAAACAATTTATTATTATTAACTAACCAGCATAATTGATGTTTTGGTATAATTTCTTGTTGATTTTCTTCGTATTTTTTTTTAATTAATTATAAATGATCAAACTTACATATTATTCATAATAATGCTCTAAATGAAAATTCAATAGAAAAATCAGAATTAAATATTTCTCGCTAGATTAAAAAAAATTATAAAAAACTATTATGTTAGTTTTTTTGATTTAAGAATATTACTTTTTAATCACTTATTAATATAATTTTTTAAATAAATTTGTCAGTTATAAATTGTAATTTTTGTTAATTTAATGGTATTTGCATATTAAACCGTATGTTATAAATATGTCTAATTATTCGCCTATACAATTTTTTAAATATTTTTTTTTTCTCAACATCGCCCTTTAAAATAATTAAATAGGTACCTATGTTATTGAAAAATTAAATTTTTTTTTTCTTTTGCATTAAAATAGTTGTATCAAAATGCCTTCTTACTCATTAATTGAGTGTAAATTACGTCGCTATTTTTATTTGGGACATGAATACTCAATATATGTTCCTCCTGGAATTAGAAAATCATATTGGGATCAAAGACACCATGAAGATATTACTGGCATACGTATAATTGGAAAAATTGTAAAAAAAAATAAAACTGAAGAGATAAATTCTATTGTTCCAATAATTTTAAAGATTGGTTAAATTATAAAAAATTATTAAGTTTATTATTTTTTATTTAAAAATATTTTTTATAAAATTTCAGATAAAAAAAAGAAAATAAGTTAATTGATGATAAGCTCTTGATATATACATTAGCTATTTGTGCCAAATTTAATTTGGAGCATTGTGCGAAATTAGTTTCAGGCGCTTATGATGCAGTAACAGCAATATGTACAGATGGATTAAAATTGTTGATGTTTGTTCACTTTTGTCATAAAGCTAGTTATATTCTTCATAATGAGGGTATTTTTTTTTTATTTTTTTTTATATCGATAGTAATAAAATTTACATTTTAGGATTTGTAAAAAATCCATCTTCTGGGTTTGGCAATGGTTTTCGTAAGGCTTTGAATAAATGGTATTTAGGTAGGGATCCATTGTTAACTACAGAACAAATATTAAGATATAAATCCTATGAGGGCTGGACTCATAAAGATATAATGAATCTAATTCATATTCGTTCATCTGATCCAAGTAGTTATAAATAAATACCATAACATATTTAACATAAATAAATAATTTATTATTTAAACATAAAATAGATTATCAAATATTTATTATCCATACAATGTATGGGTTTGCAAGAGTTGAAAAAATATATGGACATACTTTAAAAGATGTTTCAATTTATGATGATAATGAAACATTTGAAATGAAACAGTTAAAATTTATTTTTAATAAATTAAAACTAGTACATGATATATCAAAAATGGATGAAACAACCTTACGGTATGAAATCGAATTACGCCGATGGGGACATGAACATCAAGTTATACCTAAAAAAATGCTCAACAGTCCTATAGTTAGTAATATATTTTTGAGAAAATAATATATTTTTTAAAAAATTAAAATGTTCCTTTAGATTTTAACTGCACTTGTTATGCATTTACCATTGAGGATATTATTGGACAACACATTTTTTTTTGCCAGAAAACGATTATTTAAAAACTCAACACCTGATACTGGACTTTGGGAGTTCATTTTACGATTCAACAACCCACATGAAGTAAAAAAATGGCGAATACATCCAATTGAATCATATTTAGCATATGTTAGATATTCTAGAACAAGTCAGTAAGTAACACTAAATTTATATTTTTGTCTTTGTGTATTAAATGTTATATAATAATCATTTTTAAATAAATTTTATAAAAATTTAATAATTAAAGGTTTGAAAAAAAAACTATTTCAGGAATATCTTGAAAATACAAAATAATATTTTAAAAAAACAAGAAAATTTTAAAATTAATCCACCTAATAAACTGATAATAACTATTGCCTCAGGAAATCTAAAAAAATTGACAAATAATTCTAATATCCAAAATACAAACCAAACTTCTAAAACATTGTTACAAAAAAAAAATTCTCAATCATCTGTTGGAAATGAAAATAAATTATTTCAAGCTGAACCATCAAATTCAAGAGAAATAAATACGCAACAAATTAAAAATAATAAAATATGTAATACAGTTTTGAATTCTACAGTAAAAGATTATAAATCTAAACAATCAAAACAAAAATCAACTAAACCTAATCCAAAGAAATCTAACATTAGTCAGACTTCTAAACTAACAAAACTGTTAGAAATATCTGAAGAAAATAAGAAAAAAAACAATCAGTCTGCTGAAATTGCTGATCAGTTATCAAATTTAAATGTCAGTGTCCAGCAAAATAATTCTGAATCTAAAACAATAATGGATCAAATTCAAACAGTTGATGTGAATCAAAATCAGCCATGGGTATTTACATTATTGAAGTCTCCTCCAAAATTATCTTTAGAGTTGGAACATTTTTTATCTGAAGATCTAATAAAAAAATCATTAGCAGTATGTATTATCAAATATGTTAATTTTAGTATTACATTTTACTTAAGTCAAAGTATAATAATAAAATTAAGTTATTTTGTTTTTTAGGTTTTAAATCCTATTGACCAACGTATAATAATAGCGTATGATAGTCGGGTGATTATGAAAAAAAAAATGTGTTTTTATTCAAAGTTACTTTATGTACATGAAGCTATTACACTGATAATACTTTCTTTAATATATCCAAATAAAGTACTAAATAAACCAACAATTTGTGGTTTAGATGAAACTGGAAAACCGTGTAAAAATGATATGAAAATTGATTATGAGAAACCTTTGACTTATGAAAGTTTGGAATCTATTTTATTTGAGGTAATTTTTTTGTTTATACAAAAACATACAATTTATTTTATTTTATTATATGTACAATTAAGAAATTATTAATATGAATTTCTTCATTATATGTAGTTACTCAGCAATGAAAAAGTTTACCAAATTATAATATTTTTATAATGCTTCTTGAAATATGAATAAAATTTGCAAAAAAAGAGGATTGAATGGTTTTGTTTGACAGATTATGTAGCATTATATACTATATTGGCAATTAAAATTTTTATCTTAAATCAGAGTATAATTAAATACTATTTTATTTTTTTTTCGTTTATTATTAAGATAACATTTAATTAAAGTTGATTATTCTCATAGTTAATATTTTATAAATTCTTAATAGCAAAATTGATGTCATTATGTTTCATAGTTATAAGTAAAGATCGGATATAATTGCATTAAAAATATCTTAAAATTGTACTAAAAAGATACCATGCAATAATGCAATACGATGCAATAGAGGTATATCAAAATTGCAGTATAAATATGTTGAAATTGCAATGAAATACATAAAAATTACATAGTAAAATCATATCAAATATATAATCATTAATTACTTAAATAATGTTATGGACATTTATATAATATTTACAAAATATATAATTTTTCTGAATTAAAATTTATAATTATATACATCTCTGAATTGTGTGTATTGAATTGGGTGTTGTATCTAAATAAACATTTTGATTTCTTGCTATAACCTCAGAGTAAGTTTTAATAGTTTTATATCCTTCATTTCTTTCTAAGACATATTTTAATTTATCTTTAACTATTTTTCCATTAGGACCGGGAATATTTATAGAAATATTTATACTAAATATCTTTATTTAGTATTTGTTTAGTATTTATTTATCTATTATTTATACTAAATATGTTTAAACTATTAAGTAATTGACTATTTTATTCTTCTAAACTTATGAGTTTTGTAAAATCACTTTGAAAATAATAATTTGTATATTTTATCACATGAAGTATACAAAAATTGTTATTATTGCAAAAAAATGCAAAATCGTTGAAAATTGCAAAAAATTGCATTATTAAATTAAAAAGGAAGACTGTAACAATTTGCAATATTAATTAAATCCGCTCTTTAGTTATAAGATAATTCCATTGATTATATAATATATATTATATAATCAATAATAATACCAATGAATGATCACAGCTAACATGATGCAACATATAGTTATAAAGTGTACTATAGTATTAAATTTTAATTATCTATAATTTTTTCTATCAAATTTAGTTAGAGTTGGTTGTCACCCTTTAAATTTTGAGTGAAACAAAGATAAGCTATGTGTTGGTTAGTGGTGGATGTATCTAGATTTGACAAATTAAATTATTCTGATTTGTCAAATATGGATTTAAGAAATCCCAATTTCATAGACTATCCAGATTATTATTGGATTCAATTTTGTTGTTCATTGATTCATTTTTTATATTCACATAAATTTAAATAAATGTTTGCAATAAAGATAAGTTAATTGAGTATTCAGTCATGATATCACTGGAAGTCATAAAAGTATAAAATAAACTCAGCAATTTAATAACATATTTTAGTAACTAATAATAAATTGTAAAAATTGTTGAGTTCATGTTAAGTATACAGTTATTCATAAAACAATATTAATTTATTAATCAATTTAAATTACTATAAAATAAAATAATTTATTTTACTAAAAATTAAAAATAATTTTAAGTCTCAAAAACAAATCCATTAATCTGGATACTTTGATAATTCTTGATAAGAATATTTGGATATTTGGAAAATTTAGAACTTCTGGTTTATTGTTTATCCCTATTATTAGTTTTACCATGTGTGTTTTTTGTCTGTATACATGATTTCAACCAGAATGAGCAGTTATAGAAAGACAAATTTAGGAATTGGTGTTTAGTTGGTACTTTAGGGGTCATTTCTTAAAATTTTCAGAATAACTGAAAAAAATCATTTTTCTTAAATAATTATTATTAAAAATACCAATTCAGCAATATCATTTACCTATCCCTATATTTCAACCAATCTAGGGGTTTCTTATTTTTTTTTTTTTTAATTTTATGTGGTAATTTTTTCTCCTACATTCAAATGTTTTAAATGTAATAAGTTAATAAAGGAACCAAGTACAAATCATATACAAATTTAAAGTAACGTGTATAATAGGGTACCTAATGTAATGACCACTTATAGATATTGATTTCCATGGTTTTTAGACTCCGGTTAGTGAAACATCAGATGAAAATAAAAAAGATGTTCCATATATCAATCCTCTATCTACTTTGAATTGGGCTAAAGAAAATAATAAAGAATATGATATTTTTGTATTTTTGGGAACTAACAAAATGAATTTAAAAAACATAGATGGAGCTATTAAAGAATATCAAACGGCTTTAAAAAAAAAAGTGAAGTATGTATCTTTTGAGTATTGTTTTCTTTAGTTGTCTTAATATTGAAATCATTATTAATAATTAATAATATTAAATTTAAACCATTTGAAAATGATGGAAAACAGCATAATTTTAAATATTGTTATTGTATGAAAATAAAAATAATTGTGTAATAATTATATTATCAAGTATAGTTCTTAAGATCAGCCTTTTTTATTACCTTATTAATAATTGATAAACTGATAATTTTTTTTTTATCAATAACTTATTTTGTATTATGATGTATTGAATTATTCTTAATAAATAAAAAATATTGAGAATTATAACAATTCATTGATATTACAACTAAACCCTTTTATTAAAATTTGGTATACATTAATAATCTAATTAAAAAAATATTTTCCAGGATTGTTGTATGTTGTTTAAATGGCAAGCATTTTGACCAAAGAAACTTAGGTCGAGGGAATAGGCTATTTATTGCTGGTTTTGACAAAAATGTTGGAAAAATAATTGAATCTTTTTTAAACGAAGAATTTTAAGTTTATTTCTTAAATATGCTGAAGTGTATTTAATTGTTAACATTAAAAACATAATTTATTATTTCATATTGAATTGTTTAATTTATTTTTCGCTAAAAGCTACTTTTTACCAATTATCTTAATGTAAATATCTATATGTAACAAGGGTATTAAACTAGAGCTCTTAAAACACGTGTCACGGAATTCACGCGTACACGTGAAATACATGTTTATCCAAAATATATATCCATTTTTACAATGGTAAAATTAGTAATTTTATGTTATATACTTGAAGTTTTAATAAAATATTAATAGTACAGTATTAAGTTAAGGATATACGTTTTTATTTTGGATTTTACACGTGACACGTGAATTCACGTGTATTAAGAGCTCTAATTTAAACACTATTTGTAAATGTTATAACATAATAATGTTTAATTTTTATATTCAATAAACTAATAGTTTTTATTTTTAATTTTATATAATAAAGTTAAATATAAGTGAAATTTTACTGCATGAGAATTTTTTATTTTATACTTATATAATTCTGCAAAATTAGAGAACCTGCATAAGCTAAAGCAATTGTTGACAAAATTAAAAGATATCGAAAAAAATATTGGATTTGATCAACCAAAAATATTGATTTTTTTAAATGAACAAAATTAATGAATTTACTATAGATATTAGTAGTGATACACAATTTTTTAAGTTTATGTAAAAAAAAGTTCTATATATGTGGAATGTCCATTTTCAAAATAAAAATATCTTATAGTTCAATGTAATTGTACAATACAGTAATCCCTCGTTATCCGCGAAGGTTACGTTCCAGCAAACCTGCGTGGATAACGAGACCATAAATCAATGTAAAAAGGGAGGTTAGGTTTAATTTTTTTTAATTCCTACAACTAATTTATTTATTATCTATCGTATTGTTTCTTCATTTTTACGTATTTCTCGAACACTAGACTCATTTATTTTGTACGTTCTAGCAAGTGATGCTCAGTATCACCATTTTTTAATTTGTTCAAAATTTCAATTTTTTGAACGATTAATAAAAAAACATTTATTCACCTTTTTATTGACATTTTATATTGAGAAGCCATTTAAAAATATTTTCACTACTAAATTTATTAAACACTGCTGTATATGCGTCACGCACAAATATCACCTTACAAATGAGCAATTGACGATTATTAATCGTGCATGGTGTAAGTAACTTTTTGTGGTTTATCTGCAATAAGTATAAGTATTTATAATGTACATGTGTTATACCTATAGCGATATAACAACAATTATTGTCAAAAATAAATTTCTACAGTGTTCGTGTAATAACGGTAAAACGTTATCGCAATCGCAATGACATTAATATGTTATCGTGGACCCAACCGCGGATAACGAAGGATTACTGTATTAATTAAAAGAAATGTACAAATATATTCAAATTAAGTTAATTTAAAAAGATATTAAATTGTTGTATTTGACTAAAACTCGAAGTAAGGAAAAAAACGAAGAAGATAAATAGGTAATTATTTGTTATTACAATTTTTTTTTAATAAAAATAACAATTTTTAAATTTTTTAAATATTTTCTAGATATTAATACATCTCCGCCTGAAAAGACGTTGGTGCCGCGACCTCCTAAATTAATTTAAATTACGCTCCGAAGGGTTCTATCAATGGATAGCCTCCCTCATCAAGCTATTCCATTATGTAATAATATTGTATAAATTTCTTATTTACTTATTGTGTTTTTTTTTCCAAATACAAATTATAAGTTTTTTTAATAAAAAAAAAAAAATTTTAATATTAAAAGTTTTTATTAAATACTTTACATATTTATTTTTTTAATGCATATTTAGTGATTCCTTATAGTATAAATGCATGCACATTTTATGGTTTTTTTAGGAAATAAGGTCCCTAGTCATAGTTTTCATTAATAAATATTAAGCAAATTAGTTATTTTACATAAATCATTTATTTACTTTGTAAGGAATTGTTTAATTTGGATGCACAAAATAATCAAAATACATTAAGATTCCAATTTCCATAAGACCAGATGGGTCTTATTATTGTTTTGAAAATTAATAATTTTGTTTTTAGGCTTAGTTTGGATTTTAGCAGTGGACGAAGAAGTAACGTCAAACTTAAAACGATTAAACGATTTTGATTCCTATTTTCTGTTGAAAGCATGAACTTGCACTAAGTTTACGGTTGAAAGTGCTAAATTTGCAGTGTAGCCACTTATAATAATACAGAGTACTTAATAGTTATTTTTATTTTTTAGGTGGTTTACTAGGTACTATCAAATTATCAAAAATATCACGAGATTTGATATGATAATAATAATAATAAAATATAATAGTTTTTAATAAATAAAAAATAAAAATATTTGTTAATTATTAAACATCTTCTTGTCGTGTCAGTGTTCTTTATTACCGATTTAAGTAACCTTGTAAATGATTTGTGTCACTAATTTGTTTATTCAAGTACAAACATTGGATAAGACATTGATCTATTAAAAAACATGAATTGTCTTCAGAATGTTGAAATAATATATATGTAAATGTCAATTGTGCCTACAGTTTATTACAATTGACAAAATGATTTTTAATCTAATATCTAGTCACAAATTTAATAAACAATATTATCCTAACATGCCTTTGAATCATATGACCAACGAGTGGAAACTGTGAAGCAATCAACTCTTTCATTGTCAGTGTGTAGTATGGGCTGTGGTCCTAGTCATTTTGGTATCTCATATTCCAGAAAGACCAAGAAGAAAAAAAACAAGTTTAAAGAATCTGGTGAAGTATATTAAGGAAACTATTAAATATTCTAGATCTTGTTTTACCCTGTTAATTCTAATTATTTGTCAATATTACGGAAACACTTTTGTAATACATCTAACATTTCGGGAGGAATTTTAATGAGCGTGTTATTTTCTGTTTTTAATTTGTAAATTTAGATAGGTACCTAGTTCCAATTATTATTTTAATATTATTTTTTAATTCTATTTCATTTGTATTTGATTTTTTTTATTCTAAATATTTTTTATTATAGTATGTAAATAAAAATGAAATAATATATTTATTAATAAATATTATATTCTACTACTATGGTACATTTAATAATTTATTTTAAAATTACTATAAAATAACTCTCATTAGTATCGCAATAAAATATATGATAAAATAAAAACTATAAGTATCCATATTTTTGGTTGGGCTGAGGAATTTCCTCTGAACCAAATTTTATAATTCAACTAATTAATAATAAAAATTAAAATGACCATATGAGAGTTGAGTTAAGGTTGGAGTATTGTTATCATATAATATTATTGTACCTAGTGTCTCTATTCTTAATTACATATTTCTTCAGTGATCTATTACAATTTTTTTCTGTTAATTAAAAATGACCGTATTATTATGTTTAAGTTCATACCAATGTCCAGTGGTAGGGCCAGGTATTTTCAGGTATTGCCATGACCTGCCTCTGGTGCTGCCATTCATTGGCATAACTAGAGTTCTATTTCTGGGTTGGCTAAATTTTAATGATTAAATGATACCAGCGATCCATGGGGGTTTTGTCCTCACACTTCCAATATTGATTGCAAACACTAAAATTTATATTTATATTGATTAGAAGTCCTTACAACCTTACCTATAGTTTTTAATAGTTTCTTTCGAAATAAAATTTTGTCCCTTAGTCACTTATTACTTACAGACTAGCTACCTAAATAAATATGAATAAGAAGGATATACATGTATAATTAATAAAATATAAAATTTATAGCTATTAGATGTTTATTATAAAGCCTAATTAAATTAAAATTATTTTTCTATCATTTTTAGCAAATTTATTAACAATTTCATTTTTATCTAATTTGTTGATTATATCACTCTCTATATTTAAAATAGATAAATTTGTAAATCGATCTTGGGTCATGGAAGATCTAAGCCAATTTTTTATTTGTCTCATTGAAGAGAATGACTTTTACAGGTGACTGAACTTATAGGAATAGATAAAGCCACTTGTAAAAGTTTAAAAAGGTTTGGAAATATTTGTTTTTCGACAATTTCTTTGACATCATTTAAATTGAAATTTTTTTTTACTACTTAAAAGATTAAATATCACTCTCATTTATGCTTCTAAGCTGCCTACGCTTTGAAATGTGTAGTAATTTCTATTATTATAATTAATTAATTAGTTATCATTGATATCTTATACAATTAAAATGTATCTATATACATATTACCAAATTACCTTATAATGATCGATAAACTTCATTGAATCGGTTATAACTAATTTACAAAATGAATCAACCAAACTGACCATAGCCAAGCTTTCATTAGAAAACCTATATTCAAGATTTGAAATAACACTTCCCATAACAAAATATGTAAAAGTTTTGCAATCATTTTTCATATAATTTGCTAATGACGAATATGAATCATTTTCTGCCGCCGTGGTAGCCGTTAATACATAGTCATGAAGGCTAGGTTAGTTAACTCTTTCTGCAACCTTTTGATCCTATATTTTTTATTTTTTATTTAAGTTAAAAAACAAAACAAATCATCAAAATTACAAAATGTATTCATAAGTTATGGAGTTTGTAACCATATGTAATTTTCTTCAGCAAATATTTTATTTGTTCCCATATTTTCTTAAATTCACCTTCAGATCCTAAAGTTTCAAATATTTTAATTACACCAAAAATTAAATTTTTAGAAAAACAAGAGTTGAAGTTTTATTCTATAGTGAAAATAGGTGGGCTAAGCCCAACCAAGCCCCCCCCCTAGTTGCATCTATGCCACCATTACTTGTTAAGCCAACTGTTACAAAAATAATTTATAAATATAATAACTTTCGGACTTAAATTAAATTAATATTCTAATATGTATCAAGGGCGTACCCAGAGGGGGGGGGTTGAGTCCAGACCCCCATTGAAATGTTTACACACTCAACAATTTAATAACTAAATGGTATAATAATAGTATATAGTGTATTTTAATTTCCCATTATCAGATAAAATAAAAATTTTGGATCCTCCCCATAAAAAATTCCTGGGTACGCTCCTGATATGTATACAATGCTAATTGCTTATATAATTAACCATTTATAAAAAAAAACTTAGTAATATTAGTTATTAACTCTGTGAAAAAGTTGATTCTCTCAATTATTATTTTTATAAAGAATAAATTTAATTATATTAAAAAAAAAATAGCAACAAATTATGATAGTTTCTTTTTGTAATTTCTTATCAGCTTTTTTTAACTACTCAGTAAACAATTGAGAAATTAAAGAACTACCTTAAAGTACCAAATAGACACTACCTATCAAAAAAAAAAAAAAAAACATAGTTGTAAACTAATTCATTCCTCAATTATTAATTGATAGATTTTAGAATATCATTATTTTTAAATTTTTATTAAAACTATAGAACATATTATACTAATAACTTTAAGTTTACTTATGTTAAATCATTAAAAATGTTATTATCAGGGAACGGACTTTGATGCAAAATACATTTTTTAGTGGGTAGAATAGGGCAATGCTTTCTAAGTGTATAATTCGATTCATACATCAGAGAATTTAATAATGAAACTTTTATTTTGCATTTTTTTGCATTTTTTAAACTTTTTCAGTTTTTAAAGCATTTTTTGACATTTTTAGAGCATTTTTCCATTTTTAGGTCATTTTTCGTATATATTTGTTGCTTGGAATTATACAATTTTAGTTATTCTTACGAAGATCGGCTGATTGTATCTCTCTATACGGTTATACGTAATTCCCATCAAATAATCTCGATAACGTTACGATACGCGATATAAAATTAATTGGTGTCCGATTATTAGTAGGTACTCATAGAGTCGTTAGTCGTTAGTCGTGTTCGCTATCGTAATTCGAATAAGTGTGAAAGATGCCGAAAATTAAGCTGTCCGATCGTTGTCGTTTGCGTGTGTATGTACAAGAATTCGGTGAAAACAGTTAATAATTATTAATTAACATAAAACATTTTTCTGGCTAAAAAAAAAGATAAGCAAAAAGACAAAGAGTTTTTCTTTTATTGTATATATTTAAATATTTTTTTTATAAGATAAATTTTTTATAATGATGAATTTTTTATAAATTTTAAGTTTTAATAATATTATACACACACAAAACTGTTCAAAATTTTGTTTTTATCGAATTTAATAACATTTTTAATGTTTTTAGTGCATTTTTTCGATATTAAAGCATTTTTTTAAGACATAAGGTCATATTTTTTACGGACATTTTTCTTATTTTTTAAGACATTAAAGTCCGTTCCCTGGTTATTATTAATTATAATTCATGTTTTAGATGATGAAAAAAGTGAAGGCAGTGTTTATGAAAATCATGCTGAAGATCAAATACAGTTGACAAGTACACCATCTGTAAATAATTTATGTGATATGTCTGAAATGGATGATTCAAGTCAACTACATCAAAGTGTGACAGGTCCACAGTCTTCTAATTCACTATTTGTTAATCCGTTAGTATCTATAATGTTATTACTAATTAACTTTTAATGTACTAATAAATAATTTAATAATGCCATGTAAAGACAACTATCTTCTAGTCAACTCAATTTCTTCAGAATATTAGATGAAAAAATAGAAATGGTGAGTAATAACTAATAATAAATTCAATCTTTTTTTTATTATATTTGTTAAACTATAAATTATACATTTTTTAGGGTGCCGATTACAAACAAACTATTGAGGAACAACGTTTGGAAAAAATTCATCGTACACATGCACTGTTAATGGAATGGGAGCGAGCACGGATTCGAAATTCTCCAAGTTCTTGTTCAAATACAAAATCCCATTTTCTGCGTAATCCACGACAACCACAATTTCGTATATCTCATTCAGTTGTTCAGTTTGACCAAGAACTAGGTGCTTTTCATACTGAACTTATATAAAGAACATATTTATTAATAGTTGAAATGTAAACAGATATTTTTTTTGATATTAACTTTTGTCTGGTAAATATTACTTAATAAAATTGGTTTGAATTACATTAATTTTTAAATATTACAATGTTAATGAAAATTAAAATAATTTATATTGAGATTATTTATTTACACAATTATCATATAATGTACTTTATAAAGTTTCAATCAATATTTGAATTGTTTTTTTTTAATATTAAAAAAATATTTTCATTTATTTATTTATCAAATTTCTATATTTTAATATAATTTTTTATAACCTAAATAATTTTAAAATTAATTTGAAGATAAATTAATTTTTGGTATTATCAGACTGATCACCCTTTATTTTTCTTTATTGTACATTGAATTATAACTATACTAATTTATTATTTTATGTTATTAATATGTAATATTTATTATATTAAACAATGATGCAGCTAATAGTTTACTTAAAAGACTTAAAATATGCTATAGTTTAGTATTAAATAATTATAGTCTAATGTAGTATTATTCTCTTAAAAACTGTTTACCAAAATCTAATTATTATATTTATTGACTGTATATTTTTATTATTATTTAACATTGATTTCTTGATGCATGCCAAGTAAAATGTAACATCATTTCTATTATATAAAAAACACTAAAAACAATTTTTCTAACAAATTAACCATTTAATTCAATAATTTCTATTTGTAAATACTGAATATTCTGTATATCATTAAATTAAGTACTCAATGTAAAATTATTGCATGATTTGTAAAAAAATGTTTGAGTGCTTATGTGTTTTATGAATTAGTACATGAATTTAGTGAATAAATTATTCAAAATTAAATTACATACGAAAATTGCGTAATACAATCAACAGTTAGTTAATCAACGATTAATGTTGGCTTATTAAATTTTTCTAGTCGTTAAATGTTAATAAATACATTCTAAGAATCTCATTAGTAATTTAATATTTTAGTAAACTAATTTTATGTTGGCTTTAAATAGGATTAAAATTTTATTAGTGTGATATTTGAATAATTATTGGTAATTTTTACAATGTTACTGTTACATATATTAACTTAATTAGTATTAACAATTAGTTTGATATTATATTTTTTTTTTTTAAATAAAAATTTTGGTTTTATATATAGTTTGATCACAAGTTGAACACTTTGCTAATATCTCAAGTCGTATATATATTTTTATTTAACATTTTTGGAAATACATTCTTAATGTTTCATTTTTTTTTCTTTCTTTTTGTTAAATTCAATCAAATAATTATTATACTTAATACATCATACAATTTTGATTCATATAATTGTTCAGTAATTTAGGATGATTTATCGAAGATTGTTAAATTATTCTTATTTATTTTAAACAACTTTTTTTTGTATTGTCGTACTTTACATTTTAATTGTCTGAATATTTTAAGTTACCATCTGGTTTGTGTAAAATAATTTTTATATTTTTAGTGTTGGTGTTGATATATGTTATATTGCAAATGTTACTTATTTAATGCTATATTAACAAATTATTTAAGACAAATTATTAGCATAGAGATATTATGAAGTTACTTTAATGTACAATAATATTACAACATTTTTATTATTATGTATTAAGAAAAAAACAAAGGCTGTGAGTCAGAGTAATTTCAATGTTTTCCTTATACTTAAAATACATGTAATAATGTATGACTGAATTGTTTGTCCTCTAATTGTTTAGATTAATTTAGTATTTTGTAAATAATAATTTTATCTCTTAAATTAAATTTAAAAAAATGTTTGTGGTTTCGAGTGTAATATATATTATGTTTGAATTTGTTTTTAATTTATTTTTATTTTTTATTTTATTTATTTATTAACACATGCAGGGGTCAAGTAGATATATATATATAGATATATAATATTTCAGTAATTTTATGACAATAGCTACACTTACATACTACAGTTAACTATATACATATAATTTTAAATTTCTTTAAGAATCAAAATACACAAGTATATTACATGACAGACAAGCAGCATATTGGATTGCAAGTTATGTATTTATGTGTACTGGGGAAATATAAAGACTTAATACATTCCTAGAGTTAAATGTAGGGACTTTATACTAATATGTGATGGAATTTAGGACAATCTATCATTATATTTGTGACGATAAGCTAATAATACAAGATTAATACAAGTAGCAATACCTGAAGAAGTAGCCCATTTTATATCCAAACATATGTTAGAAACGTATTTGAAGTTTATCAAGCATTTCAATTTCACCAGACTGGAATGTATTCCAAACCCCAGACTAAAATGTACCAAACAAACACTTGATAAAGTGCAGCAAGACATTTTATTTTCTTAAATTTGACAACATTTCTTAATATAAAGTCAAATACTCATAATAATTTAGAATAAACTGAATTAATATGAGCATTAACATTTAGGTATTTTGAAAATATAATACCTAAGCCCGATCCATTTGAATAATTTAATCAATATACATCCAAATCTTAAAATTCACAGTAGATTTATGAAGATGAAAAGTAATATAAATACATTTTGATGTATTAATAGAAATATCATTAATTGTACACAAATCAACTAAACAGTTTAAGTTTAATTGTAAATTGTTAGTGGTATAAATAGAAGACATAGCCAAATAAGTCTAAATAGTAATAATCATCTGCAAAAAGTAAAAATTTACAATATTTTTTGCATTTTCACGTATATCTGAAGGGCAAATTTCATATTTTTTATAAGAAAACTATACTTGATTTTAAACAACTTTTCTTTTGTCGAGTTTTACTATTAAATTGTCACGAATTAAATAAAATAATATAATTTTAAAATTATTGCGATTATTTAATGCAGGTATGTCTAACCTTTTGTAAAGACTGGGCCACATCATATGGGTGGAAGTTGTTTTGGGCCATATACTTTTTAATAACAACACATTCAAATTTAATGATTTAATTATATTCTATAATAAAACAATACATTTTTTTTATAACTTTACAATAGCGAATAATAAGCAGAAATATTTTTACAAGTATTTAATTATAATTACACGGAAAAATATATTTATTTATAATAAAAAAAAAAATAATAAAATTAATGTGAAATTTGAAATCGCTTTTTTTTGTAATGTATCAATATCCGGATCGATTGAAGTTATGGCAATCCTTAAACAACTTTTAAGTTGTTTGTCTGATATAGTGGACCGATTCTTACTCTTTGTGTTTTTCATTCTTGAAAACAATTGTTTGCAAATGTATGTGTTACGAGTAACATTTGGATAATGTCGACATTATCCGGCTAATGTCAACATTAGCCATCTGTTGTGGCTAATATGTAATTTTTCGTGTATAAGCAGGAATTATTAACACTATCCCGATAATGTTAACCTTAATTAGTCAATATTGGACAATGTTAAAAGTTGTATATTAAATAGACTGTAGAGTTTTTATTAGCATTCTATACAATAATAAAGCGTCGGACTTCCAGAGTATCGTATATTTAATATCAACGCACGTCATTTGGTCGAATGACGATGGACGATAAATAAATTACCATAGTTATATTAAATTATTTCTAAATTATTATAATTATTATAAACTAAATTATAAATAAATCAATTGAAAATTCTCATAGGTAATATATTATTATACTTATAATTATTATCTATTTACTTTTGATTTTATTGTTCCAATCAGTGGATATTTTAACTAACATACTGGGCGACATTAATGTCGCCCAGTGAACATTTTTTGTCGCCTAGTAGACTATAATGTTAATAACTGGACGACAACAATTTTTTGGTAGAAATATAAAAAAAACGATAACACATCAAGTAATAATTAGAAATTTGGAATAATTATATTTATGTGTAATGCTATAAATTGCTAACATCACTATAAGTTGCCCATATTCTG
This sequence comes from Sipha flava, assembly GCF_003268045.1. NCBI lineage: Eukaryota > Metazoa > Arthropoda > Insecta > Hemiptera > Aphididae > Sipha > Sipha flava. Next base: position 1,394,115 of record NW_020272898.1, read on the forward strand.
TCGAATATACACACCAGCGATCGGCTTCATTATCTATTTTCATTTATATTGTTTTGTGGGTATTTGACGACGTTATCGCGGCGCCGTATCGCAGCGTTGACGTGTGTAATAACATGTCTATTTTTATTTCAGCCAAATTTCTTAGTATTTAATTTTGTTTTATCGTAAATATTCTGGTATTTTCTGGCATTTTTCCGGCATCCGTCGAACATCGAGATCGAAGTGGATTGATAAAAATCATAAGGTAAGAAAAAGAATATACGTATTAACTGTAAAAACACTTATCTAATTTTAACTTTTTTAAGAATTTTATATTAAAGCTTAAGTTACTATACACTACATTAACAAAGTCAATAATTTATTTGTTTAAAATTTAACAACTTAAACGGATTGCAAACTAGGCGATTCAAATGAAAATTGAAAAATAAATTCCACCGCAAATGCGATGTACAGTAACAACTTGACTAGTAGTTTCATAACCTATCAATGTTTTATAATAGAAGTCTCCCGAGTTGGTATTTAGTAAATACTTATCACGACGATTCGTAATTATAGGGCTCTTTATATTGTATGCTACCTGGGCTTATCCGTGTCTGAAAATCACCCTAAATTAAACACCCATATAATGATTTAGATACGTTTATTCTCCCATTTTTCTTAACGATCGCCTTCGACATTTTAGTTTACATTATGCAATTTAAAAATCAAATAATTTTTATTAAACTGTCATCTTCAAACATATATTATATTATATAATAGGTAATATTGTTTTTATTTTGTTTCCCTTGTAGATATCAATATATCAAATCAATTTAATCCGTTATAGTTTCCAATATTAAAATGGCCAAACGTATTACAGACTATTTTTTTGAAAAAGATCAAAATATAGAAAAAAAAGAAAATTAACTATTGAAAATCGTATACCGTGTACAAGTACCAATTCTTCGTCTAGTACACTTGATACGACAGAAAATGAATCTCAGTTAAATACAGAGTGGTATAAAGGGTCGAAACTAGATGTTACTTGGTTATTGCAAACATTTTCTATGCTCAAAAAAATTAAATTGGGGAAGCGATCAGGATTAAAATGCATGGTTTGCTTTGAGCAAATTTCAGAAGCTATTAAGTTTTCTCGTAATGGGCATGTCCCAATAGCTGATGGTATAAGATGTGATGGTAAAAGAGAATTGATGAGGGTTGTTAACCATTTGCATAGTGACGCTCATAATGCCGCTCGTAAAGCTGACGAGACTCAGCGCCTATGGCTAACACAGGCTGATAAACATCCATGGGTGAAAATTCTTAAAAACCATGAGTCGGAAATTATTAAAAATTTAATTGAATTAGCTGTCGATGTCCATAATGATAGCAAAGTATTGACATTATCTGCTAATTCTTGGCCATCTAGATCACTTTCAAAAATGCATGCTAATGCTCAAATTGCTAGTTATGGAGAACATGGTTTGGATTCTAAATTTGCTTGTTTTAAACAATCCTCTTCTGCAGTTCACTACAAAAATCCTGTTATATATCGTGAAATGTTAGATACAGTTGCTGAAATTACCATGGAGTCAGTTACAAACGAATTGAAAATTGCAGAATGTTTTACATTACAAGTTGATGGTTCTGTTGATAAGTATTCGATTGATAATAAATTCATAACAGCCCGTTACCTTGATAAAAATAAAGCTATGAAAAATATATTTCTCGGAGAAAGCCATTCTTCTAAGCGTGGAGCAGAAGGCTTACTTGATTCGGTTATAATCGTTTTAAAAAACCTTAATTTAGAACACACTGCTACACAAAACATGACTGGATTAAGTACCGATGGTGAGAGTGCCAACACTGGTAAGAAAATTGGTCTCTGGGTCAGACTTCAAGAACATTTGAAAAAAGAGATACTTTTTATTTGGTGCGTAGCACATAGGTCTGATTTATGATAGCATTTGGAGATTTACAAGCATCAATAGTGGAAGTAAAAAACTGGAAATCAAATGTGAAAGCTGTGGCTACATTTTACAGAAGCTCAGCAGTACGAATAGAAGAGCTCCAATTAATTTCTAAACAGTCAAAAAACAAGTATTATCGATTTCCAGAACATTTTGAAGTACGATTCGTTCAACATCTTATAAAATTAAGTGAATCAGTATGGAATAATTTAAAATCAATAAGAACACATTGGAGTTAAATAATCACCAACACGAGTGGAAATAAAACTGAAAAATCTGTAGCTAAAGGATTTTTAAATCTGTGGAAAGAAGGCGGAGATCAAGAGTATTATACTGCATTAATGATGGATATACTTTACCAGTTTGAAAAATTACAAAAAGAAGGCCAAAAATCGATGACCACTTTATGTGACATAGAAACTACGAAAACGGCAGTACTTGCATCGTTGGATATAATTAAAACTAATTGTTTTCCTGGTGGAAAAGAAGAAGACGTTTCGACAAAACGTTGAGTTTAAGTGTTAAAAATGAAATTATCCTAAGTTCCATTGAATTTCTCCAACAGCGACTTGATTGTGAACAAAAAAGTATAATCAGTCGACTCAAATTATTCTTAAATGCACAGAATGGTACAGAAATGATTGCTTCTGTAAGATGTGATGTTGAAGGATTATTTAACAAAACTAACCTGAGTCAGTTCAGCGATGAAGTCATTGGGCTATATGCAGATAATCTCCCAGCACCACGCAGTATAACAGATTTTACTGGAAAACTGTATTATTATTTAAAAATAAGTACACCAAACACTTTGTTTTCCAAACTCGTGCAGACATATATATCCCTTACTCCTCACAGTTGTGGGTCTGAACGCGCTGTATCTTGCCATACCATTTTAAAATCAAACAAGCAGTCTAATTATTCCAGAGAATCAATTAATAGCCGTCTTTACATTGCTTTAAATAGCGGTGGTACAGCAAACTTTGATCCTAGACCATCAGTAGCTAGATTTTTACAGAAAAAAGAACGTAGAATTAAAATACCGGATGAAGAAGCCTACAAAGACCATTTCTTTATAAAGAAGTTCTTTGAAGAAGTGTGAAAAATAATTCATTTTAAAATATTGACAATTAAATTTGTTATTTTTTTTTTTATTTAAATTATATACTTTTAAAATATATTATGAACCATTATTTATATTATTATAAATAAAAAGGATACATTTAACTAACAAGCTATTTGTTCTTATTGATATATTACGGGTTTGGACAGTATATTAGACTCTAACAGTTAGAGTTTCCAAGGTTTGTATCTTTCTTTTTTTTTTAGGCGCATAAAAAATGATAGGTTAATGTTGATATTAATTTTGCGTGGATTTTTTTTATGTCGCCCAGTGAAAATGTCTTAAAATATTCACTGGTTCCAATGACACTATGAGTACTCAATTGAGATGTTTTCGCCACTTCCTTCAAATAATTTATATATTCTCTAAATTTTAATTTAGATACATCAGACACATGATTTAATTAAATAATACATCATTTCTAATGTGAACGAAACCGCGACTGGTAAATTGTTTATAATCATTACATTTCCATATAATTTTTTCGTCGCCATCTTTTTCTTCTCGGTGCACATGATTATTGTAAATTAATAATTTTTTATTTTTTGGCTTAAAATATAATTTAGCGATATTATTAAAATGTTAACAGAACACTCCGTACGCGGCCGTAGCATATGGTTAACACGTAAAAATCATATCAAACGTTTATATATAAACGGCATACCGTTGCACAACTTGACAAGATAACATTTTAATTATTTTTATTATCTTAACTAAACAAGTTATTTATCAGTCCAATATAATATTGTATTAATTTATATCTATACTACTGTACCTATAGTCACTATACAAGTTCTTTACTCGTATAATTGTATTATATTGATATCTGTATGGCTGTATGAAAACTGCGGAAAAATCAACTTTTAGAAAATGTACCAATTTTGTCGCAATTTACCAGAGACGACCAAATGACACACGACGATTTATATTGTTCCCAAAATTAATTATTTTTTTTTTTACAGAAATCATATATATATATATTAGGAAAAATTCTAAAATTTGTTTACTAAACCAAGCTGAAAAAATTTCATTTAGGTCTGTTCATAAGTTTCCCCCAGCTAATATTGGAGACAGTGTGAGAGTCACTTTACCGGATGACGACAGAGGACGAGCTGACCCAAGGAACATTATATTTGCAGTTGTATCTATTGAGGATGAACAATATTATAAACTTGGCAATAAATATGGTACTTCGCCACATTTATACACTAGAAATCAGTTTGGTATTTGTCTGTTACCTTTAATACCACTTGATGAGATGGTACATGAAGAAATAACATTGAGAGAAATTACGAGTCTAACATCAGATGGCGGTGGTCAAGGATACAAAGGATGTTCATGTAAAGAGAAATGTGACACTTATCGATGTAAGTGCAAATCATCTAGCATTTTGTGCAATTCAAAATGTCATGGAAACATGCCATGTAATAATAAAGGTTAAAACATAAGCAGTTTAATTCTATAGGTATTTAAAATAATATTTTAAGAAATAATTTATAATATATAATGAAATTCAATAATGTATCATTAGTAGGTTAGATTATTAAAAATAAAAAATAAATTCATATTAATAATATTATGTATTTTATGGTAATTACTAATTTATTGTATGCTAATTATATTTAATATTTTTAATTATTTACAATGATTTTATCTCATGCACGTTAAATTTTTATGGTTATTAAGACATTATCCAATAGTTCTTTGCTAATGTCATATTATCCAGTTAATGTTAACATTAGCCAACATTCATGGCGGGTAATGATAACAGTTGGCTAATGTCGACATTATCCAAATGTTAACATTACCCGTAACATATGTACTGCCGAAAAGCGAGGACATGAATAATGCATGGTCATTGTAGATAAAATTTATAAAAATGTAATAAAGATGAGTGATTACATTTTTCTTTGAATTGAATATCTGATTACAACTCAATGCATTCCATTTGAAATTTAGTTTTCACAGCAGTAATATCAACCGAAGATGGTGTTGCGAAAATAGCATAGAGTTGACTATTCTTACGAGAATCTTGAAAACGGTCTTCAAATGCTTTAATTAAAATTAAAATCAAAGAAGCATATTTCTTGCTATTCTTGGGACTTTATTTGACCAACATAAGGAAATACATGCAATTATTCACCTTAACTTGACTTTTTCATAATTTAAGTTTCCGTTAAAAGGCAGTTATTATTTGAAACATATTACCAATGAGTTGATTTTTACCTTGAAGACGCACGTTTAACTCATTTAAATGAGTAGTTATATCAACTAAAAAAGCTGAATTCATAAGCCAGTTTTCATCTTCAAACTCTAAGACAGGTTTTCCTTTTCACTCCATAAACGACTTTATTTCATTTCGCAAATTATAAAATCTATTGTGCATAATATGCGACTAAGCCACTTTACTTCTGAAAAGTAAGCAACGTCTCCAGAACCTGCTTTCATGATTTTAAAATAGTCTTGGAACTGTCGATGATTTAGTCCCTTATCTCGAATAAATGTAACATATTTGATGACAACTTGCATGTTATCCATTTTCAAAACTTTCGCTCATAAATTTTCCTGATGAACAATGCAATGGTATCGCATCAAAGTTTGTTCCCAACTAGAATCGCATGGTCTTCTTCTTACCCACCATTCATAGCACTATCCATAGCTTAATCTGATATATTGACAAAGTTTAAAGAAAATTTATTCAGTGTAGTTTCTACTGCCTCAAACTATAACGAGCTTTTGAAGTGTCTTTTAATGCTACTTAAGAAACTATTTCTTCAAATATATTAAATTCACTATCAATACCTTTAATAAAAATAGTAACTTGTACCATGTCCATTACATCGTTACTTTCATCAATAGCCAACAAATAATATTTGAAAAAATGGACTTTTTCCTCCAGTTTTCGATTCACTTGCTTACAGCCTGATGAGACAGACTAATTTTTGAAAAGTCTAATTTTTTATCAGGACATATTATATCTGCAACACTTTCCAAACAATCCTTAATAAATTCTCTATCAATAAATGGTTTTGATTTTTTTGCAATCAAATATGACACTACATAATTCGCTTTCGTAACGGAATAGGATTCAGAAGTAACTTTTTAATATTGAATTTCTTAAAAGAAAGACGTGTTTTTAATTCTAAAATTTTTTGTTTCCAAAAAAAATCGTTGATAAGAGTCCATTTTGGCCTCATGTTTTTATAAATAATTTCTTTTTAAATTACAATCTTTAAAAACTGAAATGGTTTCCATACAAATTAGGCATAATGCTTCATTTTTCATTTCTATAAAAATGTATTCCGCTGTCCATTTTTCGTTGAATATTCTTCCTTCATTCGTTACTTATCTTTTCTTGTTTTGGGACGACAATTCTCTATTTGATTATATTTATATTTATTTATTAATGGGCGGATTATTAGTTTATTAAACAAATTATAAAATTATTATTGAATAAATAATAATATTGAGCACTAACACCACTGAGAACCGTCTAACTAACCATCTGAAAGTCTGACCATAATGCGTGCATAACTGTATGTCTATACTAAATTACACGTACTTAGCAATAATTCGATATAGGTATTTTATTTTAATTTATTGATAAATGACACGGGATATTGCTATTTAATGTTTAATTTTTGTAGTTTTATATTCTTAAAATAATTTTTTTCTCGTAATACTGTATTAATATATTAAAAATAATTAATTAATGTTTTTTAATTGAGATGAGTGTCGCATTAAAATCTACTACGGGCTGTGGGTTGGACCCCCTGATCTAATGTATGATCAGGTTCATTGGATTCATCAAAATGTTTTTTAATTTTCTTTGTTTATTTTTATATTTTTTAATTGTATTTACAAATTTGTCCTTTACTAAATCTTCATAGGTTTGAAACATTCCTCGTAAAATTTTAACTTAAATATCTAATAAATTTTTACATTCATGTACATAAATGTTGAATTATTTTACTACAGTAATTAGTAGGGCTCGGAAGTTAATGCATTTTTTTTTTTTTTTTTTTGAACTTTTTAGACCATGATCATAAATGTGTTTCATTAGCATGTGAATCCGAATAAATAATTTTTATTTTGCCTTTTTTTTTTGCATTTTTTGGTGTTTATTACTTTAGATCAATTTTTGACATTTTCAGGTCATTTTTCCACATTTTTAGTCATTTTTAATGATTTCACACTATAATATAGTTAGTAGTATAATTACTTAAAGTCAATAACAAAAAAAATTTAGAATCGGCGTAAAAATGTTGCTATCCCTTAAACATTTTAGGGGGCTATTGTCTCCCCGAACCTCACCTTAAATTCGACCATAACCATGGGCTATCTGTTTATTCTATAATTAAGGGTTAGGGTGTAAAAGTTTTTGGATGTTGATCGATCGTCTTACCCTGTCTACACATTTGTGTACCAAATTTGCCTATACTAGACGCCGTGTATTGCGTGTTATATAATATGTAATATTATCATTGATTATAGGTGTTCCAAAATGATTCATCCTATTTCAAAAATCATATTTATTGTAAAATTTTATTAATCAGATTAGAATAAATTTTAAATTTTAAAGGAGTATTTTAAGTTTTAGGTACAATGCTTATAAATGTTCAATGTGCCCCCTTACTTACACGACACACATCTAAGCAATATTCAAATTCCTCATAAACCTGTTGAATCATATCGACTGTAACCAAGTTGATGGCGTCTGTTATTCGACTTTTCAATTCGTCATGATCTTTTAGAAGGGGAGGTATATAATTAATGCTTTTTATGTAACCCCAGAGAAAAAAATCACAGATTGTAAGGTCCGGTAAATGGACATGAACAAAATGTAGCGTCATTAGCGCACAAAACGCCTTTCGTTGCTCGGTTGACATTTCGATAACAACTAATTAAGTTACGCCACATGACTAAACTGCACATTATCGCAACTTATCGGCAATCGATAAAAACTAAATAAACCAACCTTTCAGATGGTTGGTGCGTCGTTTACCTCAAATTACAGAAACAATATTTTTAGACTACTAAAATCGGATGAATCATTTTGAAACACACTGTATATTAGTAATATATAGGGCTAGGATTTATATGCATTTGCATGTTTTTTCCTTAAGTTCAAATTAATTGGTTGTCAATATCTCCACAATTTGGCTTATTGTCGATTAAATAGATTCATTTTTTTTTTGCATATTATTGTTTTTTTTTTTTTTTTTTTGAACATAAAGCATATAATTACATGTTTATAGATTTTTAAGTATCTTATTAATTTTGAAACTTAAATTTTCAAGTTTTTATAATATTGTTTATTTTAAAAGGTGTTTATTTAATATACGTTTATTTTTCGAATCGTCATAAATATATCGAGATGGGCTGATAAGCAAAAACAGAAAAAAAATGATAAATCAAATTATATCATAAATATTTATGCGTATAGCTGATAAAAATTAAAATATTTATTTTTCATCATTTATTAGAATATATACAATCTGTAATAATATTTACAATAAGCATATAAGTGGTTAGATATTTTATAAGACATGAGGGTATGAAGAGAGAAGCTACCCATCAGTACACTTAGACGCGAATAGGGATTTGTTATACTATATATCTACATATAAAGGTTATTTTTTTATTGATTTTTTATAGAGATAAGTCACGACAACAGCACCGCTTTAGCATTCTCGTTGGACTTCCAGGAATATTTATTGAGTTAAGTGAAAGGATAAGTGGATTCGGATGATTAGTGAAGCGAAAGCGGAAACGCTTGTAAAAGGACGTGGCCGTTTCGGCGACAGTCTGAATATTAAGATCAGAATGTAGTGTATGATTAATTACGTAGAAGGGAGCATTTGTTATTATTCGGAGTGATATGGATTGAAAATTCTGAATTTTGCTGATGTTTAATTTTTTTTCCGCTCCCCATAATTGAATACCGTAGGTCCAAATTGGCTTGAGAAGGGTTTTGTAAATTAATAATTTATTTTTTAAATTAATCTTGGACTGTTTACCTAAAAGAGGATATAAAGACTTTCTTCTTAAGTTTAAAATAAAATTAAAATATAATTAATAAAAGGTAATACAATTTGAAAAAAAAAATTAAAGTTTAAAATCGTACTTTACATTTTTTGTTGCACATTTCAATAATTTTTCATTGTCAGGATTTTTCAAAAATTGCAAAAAATTCTTGACAGTTAATATTGTAATTTAATTTGACACATAATTCTGATTTTACCATTTCCACTGATAGACGATTTATTTTTTCAGACCACACATTTTCCATCAAAGAAAATACTTATCATGCAAAAGCGTTACTTATAGATATTGAAAATATTTTACCAACAATTTTTGGAAGTTCGATGAAATCATATTTTTTGAAAACTCTACCCACATTAAATCTGAAGATACGATAATTTTTGATCGAGAGATCAGCCCACGTTCTCTGCATATTTTTCAATTTGTCGTAAAGTCGGTCTTCTTCAATATTATTTAAACCTAATAATAATAGTAAATAATAAATAATAGTAAATAAAAAATAAATAATAATAAATAATAGGTTCACAAATTTTATTACATCGTCATATTAAAATATTTTATTTTTTAAATTAATGTTCAAAATATCTTAAAAATAGAATCGTTAAAATCTTAATATTTTTTTAAATAATCAATATTTTTTTTTGAACATTTCATTAGCTTCTTTTTTGAACATTGCTTACTCATTTGATTAAAGTAATGAAATGCTTTTCATGACTTTTGCGCCATAAAATGAATCATTCTTGCAACTCTCAATTTTATCTTTTAGACCTAGCATTACATTGTGTGTAAGTCAACAGAAGTTAATGGGCTCTGCACAAGAACGAGATAACTCCATTTTTCAAAACTTTTCAGGAAATGATAAAGTTATTTTAAAAATATGTATTTCAATAAAGATAAAATTAATTTGAAAAACAATTTAGATACATTAAATCACGATAAAAAAACCCATCGTGTAAAGCCGCGTACACACGAGCGCGCCGAACCTGTAATGCAATGTTGCACGCGTGGCACGCTCGTTCGTGTGGACAGTATTTGAAACACGCGCGCGATGTTACTGCAACCGCGCGGAGAGAACCAATTTTTGTCGGTTTTTCCGACGAACACAAAGGAAATGTTCGGCGCAGTGTGGACGTGTTTATATTATTTTTATCATCGTTGAAACGCGCATACCGCTTTGACAACGTGATTTGACACTAGTACACTGTCGTAACCTATTTATTACTAGTACTCGTATTTGTGTACTTGTAAGTTTTGTATATTTGCATTTTTGAATAAATAATGGAGTGGTCACAAGAAAAGTGTCTAAGGTTGATTGAGGTATATAAGGCATTTCCAGTACTATGGAACCCTAGTGACCTGAACTACTATAAAAAAAATATGAAATCGGATGCATGGGCCGACATTTCATCGGAGATTGGTGTCCCTGAAAATGAATGTCGTGACAAGATCGTAAGTTTACTATCGTTATATAGAAGGGAAAAATCTAAATCAAAGAAGACAACAGGCACAGGAAAAGGTACAGCATTTCCCAAAACAACTATTGCTGCACTACAAACTAGTAAAGCTTCTTCAGCCTCCATTTTTTATATTCAAATAATTAAATTTAAAATTACTTAATTAAAACGATTATGGTCAGTCACGGTACGACTCCGAACGTCTGAACTATGCATGAAAATGTTCGCGGCAAACTGCGCTCGTTGACAGTGGATCGTTTGCGCAGCGCGTGTTTGTTGTGAATTAAAAATTACTTCTCGCCGCGCGTGCAACATTACATTACAGGTTCGGCGCGCTCGTATATACGCGGCTTAAGGAACTGTTACAAATTTTCCAGAAACATAAACTTTTAAGTTTCATGGTAACTTTAGGTACCTACAATGTAATGTTCTAAAACTATTACAGGAAGGTCTTTGCGAAACATATATTTTTAAAAATTGTTTATATTTCGAAAAACCGAACGGTTAAATGGAACCCTCTATGTGAAATAAATACGTTGTAAAATATGTTTCGTAGATTACATCACGGTAACTATATATTTCATGTTTTTATGTAAACAATAATTCTATTTTTATAATGTTATCGTATGGGTCTGTTTATTGATTGATTATTGAACGAAGGTTAGATAAATTATTGTACATTAATACGTTATCACTCGGTGTCTCCGCGTAAATTCTTATACAATTTGAGGTTATTTGTTCTGTTGTTATTTAATAAATTTTGTGACTGCAAAATCATTGTGCTTATAATAAGTGTTAATTCCGTTTTCTATATTTAATATTTATATATATTTTAAGAAAGGAATATTCACTTTGAAAAAAAAAAATTAGGTTAACGTTAGGTTATGTATTGCCATTGATTATAAATACTAGTATTTATAAAATTATCTAATAAATTATATTGTTAAACAACTGATTTATAATTTTTCATAAAATTAATTTTTTTATTGCTTAATTTTGAATTTATTTATATATATATTTTTTTTTTGTTAAGGGAAAAGGACGGAAAAATTATTTTGCACCAGGGCGCGTATATATTAAATGCGCCACTGAGTGAAGTAGTGTAAAATCAGTAAAAATGTGGGAAAATGTCAAAAAATTACTTAAAATATAATAAACACCAAGAAATGCAAAATAAAAATTAGTTATTCGGATTCACATGCTAATGAAACACATTTGTGGCATTATACATTATTTTATTATATATTATATTATTATATTTAATATACAACAATTATTTATTAAATAAATATTACAACTGCACGATATAATTTCATGTTCTCTTGCCCTGTACCTTCACAGCAAGTCATTTTTGACTTATGTACTTTTTTTCTTCTAGAGTAGGGGTGGGCAACTGGCAGCCCGCGGGCCGCATCCGGTCCGTGAGCCTTTTTTATCTGGCCCGTAATATATTTTAAAATTACATCATACAATTTTAAAGGTTATCGTCTATGCTCTAACTTATCAATATAATAATTGTTATCTAGTAAACATCGTTAAATGTCTAAATGTCATATGAATGTATAAGTACGGCTTTCAACCATAGCTGTTAACAAACTATTTAACTATATCAGTTTCTTCGTACCATTCGGATTATGCTATCGTGTGGGTTGAATTTATTATTTCCATATATATAAATGCTAATAAATATTCATATTTTGAATGACCTTTTTTTTTCTAGAACTGGCCCGCTAGATTTAAATTTTCTAAAAATTGGCCCTCTAGTAACTTCGAGTTGCCCATCCCTGTTCTAGGGGATCGAGACCCAGGAACAATCTCCCCCACAAAATCCACCAATGGTTGTGCTTGTACTTGTATTCTTACTCTATGTTATACAGCGAACAGTGTAACACGGTAAATATATATTTTTTTTTAGTATTCTGTTGTTGGCAGTGGTGATAGTAACAAATGATAACAAATGCATATGAAAATGTGTTTTTCTTTTAAAATAACTAAATAATAATATAAACTCTATTACGTGTTTCGAACAATCGTTTTATTAATGCATTTAAGAATGACATCATTAAAACAAGACGATGTTAAGAATCTCTTTAATAGAGAATTCAATTTTGTCAACAACTTGTTAAACCAAGTGAAACTGCCTGTGCGTGTCGAAGATTCAGGTACATTAGTACAAACATGTGCATTTTCAATCAAATTAATTTGAATAATTATAAAAAAATTTCTGGAATTCACATTTTTTTGATTACAACTTTTCTTAATACTAATCACAAATTTGTATTTCCCAATTATACTTTAGGCATCTGCTTATTATTTTCTAAAGATTATTATGTTAACTATGTACAGTATTTATTAATAAATTTTTATAATTTATTTTTATAGAATCAACCATAAAATGTATATAATATATAAATATTATTTAGTGTATATGAAGTAATATTTCTTTGGTGCGCGGTCAAAAGGTGTTAAGTCAAAAACTATGATTTTTCAGTAGGCTTTATTAAAAGTTTAAAATTTTTTCCTAAATCATATTTATTACATCAACTTTGTTATACCCATTCCAAACTAATATATACTTTAAATTGTAAGTTTTGATTTCAAAGTTATGAAAAAATTAGATTTGTTATACTTTTTGTGTACTTCACTCAAACTCACTTTTTAGAAAATTAACTTATATCATTTTGATCAAACTTAACTCCTTATGATCATATTTAAAAAAAAAATGTAAGTCTTAAGTTACTCGTTATTTCAATGTAAAGAAAAAATTAAATAATAAGAAATATAAAGTTTGTTCTTAAATAGCAATTTTAATGAAGATGGGTATGTAAAAGTAGTAAGACATTAATTTTAGATTCCTTTTTAGAGATTCAGAAGAGGAAAGAATAATATGTTTCATTTAGATGAAAAAAAAAAAACACAATTTATTATCATTATTTTTATTATTAGTTGAATAACATCAAATATTTTTATTATAATTTGTATTACACTGAATTATTTACATTTTAACAGTATTATTACTGTATTATAAAAAATAATAACAACTTCTTACAAAAAATATTTGAAAACAAAAAATAATAACTGTATATTAATTAAACTTAACAATACTAAATAACTGTATTAAAAAAATAGTATTAACTTCTTAGTAAACATATTTAACTACATAAAATAACAGCTGTATTATTTAAACAGTATTATTAATTATTACTGTATTATAAAAAATAGTAATAACTTTTTAATAAAAACCATTTAATTTTAGCAACATAATATTGTTGCGTGCAGTCTGTTCAACCGTAAAGGTGATAATGTCTAGGAATATTCCAAATAAAATACTCAAACTAATTTAAACTGTTTATTGAAATATTTCTAAGTAATTTCTAATTATTTAATTAAATTAACAAGTGCTTGTTTACATGTATGGTTTATAATCTATTATTATGGCCATGGGATACAAAAAATTTCAGTCTATAAAAATATAGTCAAATGTATGATAAAGATTCTATAATAAGCAAGGGCGGATCCAGAGTCAGGGAACTGTGGGTCAAGCCATTTCAAGCGGCCATTTATTAGGGATGAAACTGAATTAGAAATGAATACCTTGTAAAAAAATAAAACACAATATGCTCATAAAAGTGTATGAGTATATTTATATTACATTTTAGAATTAGTGATACCACCAATAATGACTTTTTAACAATTAATAAATATAATCTAATTTTATCAGTGCAACAAACATACGGAATAAAACATGAATTATGAATTGAAAAATTTTAAATTTTGAATATACATGGCATTCATTTTTCAAGTAACTCTGATGGGCCAACTGTCCGAGAGCCCAAATCAAGGTCTAAAAAGACAAAAAAAATTCCAAGAAGCCAATTTTGTCAACAAATATTAATTGTGGGTCAGCTGACCCCCTGAACCCTCCCCTAGATCGGCCCCTGATAATAAGATTATAGTTTAACATGGTGTAAAAGTAATATTATCTTTTTTGATCAAGGAACTTATAATATCTATTTTAAATGACTTAACCCCAATTGATTTTAAAATGAAATTGATTATGTTTAAATTTAAATTATTTAAGTTGACTTAATCCAATAATATCTTAAAATTGTATTTTATTTATAAATCAGAGCGATATAAATTGATATAACTCTTTAAGATCTTAATAAAAATTAAAATTTGAAACATATCTTTAATTCATAGCAACCAGATTAAATGGTGACATAACTGGTTTGTATCAAAAATCTTTTCAAATATAAAGAAGTTAAAACATGATTTTTAACAAAAAATGACTTAACTCCTTTTGACCGCACATCAAAGATTTATTGGTTCATCAATATTTTTATCTTATGTTATAGATAATCTTTAAATGTTCAAAGAAATATTTTTCTCAAACTTTAAATTGAAATAAAAGTTATTTAATAATATGAAAGCTAAAATGGCAATTACTGTTATTAATTTGGTTTTTATGACTAACAAGGGTAAAATATATTTATATATTTATTATAAATATTAAATTTAAAAAAATACATTTTTTAAGTATAATTTATTTCATATGATTGGGTGTTCAAAATTCATATTATTTTATAAAAATATGGTATTTTGACTTATATTTTTATAGTTTTCTTATTTTTATTTATTATAATTTTATTAAAAATATGTGAAATATCACATTATATTTTTTATTTACTTCTATTAATTTAATTTTCATTGGTTTTCAGAATCAGAAGACAGTGATAACAATGAAAAAGTTAGAAGTAAGTTTATTCAATACTCTCTTCTTTTATTTTTAGTAACTTTAAACAATTACATTTTTCAGAACCAATATTAGCTAGTAATGAGATTCATAGAGCTCAAAGTATAGATGAATTGCATTCAAGACTGGCTGCAATAAGAGGTAAAAATATAATTTTACATAATTTTAATTTATTATTAAAATACAAATATTCTGAAGTTATTTTAAATAATTTTTATACTATAAGTGATTTACTTCAGCTGTAACTACTTTTTTCTAGCTAAATTACTTTTTTTAAATTTTGTTAATAGGATCCTACACTTCACATTTCCTACACTTGTATGTGATGTTCTTGTCTCACAAATGTAAAGCATACAAATTTCTGTCTGATAAAACTAATTGTATGTATGTATTATTAGTTTTAATATTAAAATAAAATGACCTATTATCAAATTAAAAGAGATTACATTATCTATTTCTTCTTGTAAGGGATTAAGATATTTGAATTGTGATTTATAACTTTTTAAAAATTAAAATATTGTAAAAAAAACTTACAATAATACACAAATGTTTACATTAGTTTGATGATAGTTCAGCTTACTTTAAAATTAAAGCTAACAACATAAAATTAGTTCTACTGAACGCAAATTTGCTATTTTACAACTTTGTGAGAATGAAACAACCATGTGAATACACCTCTATCTTAATATGTTATCATAATCTTTAAATAAATAAAATACTTTTGTATCTTTTTTTGTATGTTTTATTAAAATTGCCTCAGTGTTTTTTTTCTTTTTTTAGCCAAACATAGCCTATCTCTTAAATAATGATTTTAGTTAATGACTATGTTTAATCATCATAACCTAATTACTGCTAGACCTTAGTCACATTTAGTGTCTTACAAATAACAAATCAATCATTATAATCTCATTTAAACTATTAATTATGAACTTTATTTAAATAGAACTTGATGAATTGTCAGCATCCTATCCTGGTGTCCATCAGTTGACAAATTCAATTGAAAATGATTAAACCTAAAGACATTATATTATTAATTAAGATATTCTATCTAACAATTTAAATTTTGATTCCTAGTGCAGTAGCTATTTTATAAAAATTTTCCCATTTTTTTTTTTGTAGACATTTTAAGGTATTACTAGTAATAGTTTTTCAGTTATATTTAAAAACAAATATAAGTTCTTTAATATTTTAATAGTACCATGTATTATACAATTTTTTTTTTTGTTTTATAATTATTTATTTTTTCAGAAAAGAAATATTCATACAAAGGAAAAATAATTAAAAACAAACTTCAAAATAAAATCAAGAGAAAAAAAAAGATTAATGAGAAAAATGAGAAAACTAAAGGTGAAAAAAAACCTAATGAAAATATTGAAATGTCAAATGAAAAACCATCAAAAGTAAATGGAACAAACAGTAAAGCTAAATTAGTTTTCAATCGAATAAATTTCTTAGGAGAAGAAACAACAAAGACACTACCTCCAACCAGCTCAAATGCAAAAATAGCATTAGATGAAATCAAATCAAAACAACAATTGTATGAAGAAATGGAAAGATCTGGTGAAGTAACTAAAGCTAAAGAATTGAAAGAACATGATGCATGGAAAAATATTTTAGCTAAAGCTGAAGGGATAAAAGTTAAAGATAATGTAGAATTATTGAAGAAAACCATTGCCAGAAAAGAAAGACAAAAAAAAGTCAGCAAAAATAAATGGGATGAAAGAAAAGATATTTTAGAAAAGACAAAGAAAGAAAAACAAGATAAACGTACAAATAATTTATTGAAAAAGAAACAAGAAAAAAAAGAAAAAACAAAAAAGAAAGCCATAAAAAAAGGACGTTTTGTACCAGGAGTTAATTAAAAGAAAATTGTATTTAAAAATGGTAATATTATATCGAAATTATAAACTTTTTGTATTATTTCATTCTTTTTTTTTTTACAAATATATTTTATATATTAGACAACAAATAAGTGTAAAAAATTATCTGGGTAACTCAAGTGTTCACTCATCCATTGAATTGGTGTTTCTTTGGGAATACATATTCCATGTGTAAAGATTTTAGCTGAAAATAATTAAACATTATTTTTTATAAAAAGTATAATTTATGATTGATAAACTTACGACTATCCAATAATGGGTACTTCAATTTTATTAATTCCCCTAAAGTTATTTGGTTTCCATCATCTGAAACCGATTTAACTAATGTCTGGGTCATAACTGAAGAACCTGATTGATAAAAATGCACAGGTATATATTTAAAATAATTGCCTTCAGTTGGTTCCATTAACTTTTTATTTTCTGACCAAAATTGATCAAATTTATCTAAAATATAATATTATTATAATACTATATTGAAATAACAAAGCAAATTTACTTACCATTAAGTAGTCCATTCCACAATTGATTGTGTTGATGTCGTTGCATAGTTGAAAATACTTGACTTCTATGTTTTAACATATCAGCTTCTTTCATTGATGACATAAAATTTGATTCTACAGCTTCTCTACAGAAATGTATAAAGTAATTGTCTTTCATTTTTAAATCATTTTTTTTTTTTTTTACCGGCATGAACATCTGATAAGTTGATCTTCAGGAAAATTATCAAAATGAATAGTTATTTGCCAAGGTAAATCAACTTGATTATCATTAGTTGTAAAGAGATCATAAAGAACACCGATAGGATTATTCCTGCACAGTTGAAAATTATATTCTATAAGTACAAATATGTTATTAATGTAATTTATTAATCAATTATATGAATAAATGATCTAATTACATAAATTTACTGTTATTTGTATAGTATAAATATGTAATATTGATTATAAATATTATTTAGTATTATGTTGTAGTATCATAATAGTAATATAAATCAATGGTAATCACTTGATTTTGTTTATAATTTATAAATCAATATAAATTATATATATTTACTTTATATTATTTTACTTCAATATAGAATGTGGAGTCACACTGAAAAGAGAGGCTTCAAAGACAAGATAGACTCTTTAATAGAGATGGACTGATTATTTGGTAGTTATTCGGAATCTGCCCTATTCAACCAATATTTTGAGATCAATTTATATTCTGCTATTCTATTAATATTCAGTCAAGAATACAATTTTACTAATTGGTACTTGATATTCTACTAATATATGGTATTTTATTTTCGGCCAATTTAACTCATCATTAATGGTTTCGGTCTTTTCAATAGTCAATTTTTAAATATTCTGAATAATATATATATATATATGTTACGGGTAGAGTAAGAAAATCGGGTAATGTACACATCATCCGAGTAATGTGAACACTACCCATACTTATTGGATAAAGTAAACATATTTGTAAAACATTTATTTTGTAGGTACATTAACCGGGTAATTTGAACATTATCTACCTTTGAGTGGACAAGTGTTTTCATAAAATACGACAAAATATGAATTGTAGATAATATAACGATAAAATATAAGTTGTACCGAAATGAGGATAAATTGTGTGCATTGATATTGTATAATAATTTTAAACTACAGACGGTGCTATTGGTTTTCGAGTTCACTTGTTCAGTTTATTAATGTTTGATAATTAATTTTTTTTAAAAAAAAACTTGTCTTCATAAAAAGATAAATTATATGAAAATTATAATAATTAAATTAATGAAATGAATGAAAATTCGATAAATTTATTGAAATCAAAATGTTATAAAATACTATCTGAAATAAGAAAAATGAATAAAAACAAATAAATCATCATGAAACTTTTATAAATATTTTATAAGTGTCGGTTACAAAAACATCTTTATGTGAAATAGCTAATGCACAATTTTTTATCGGTGGTCAAAGTTTTAAAAAACGTTTGTGTGAAAATAATCACTTAACAAATAAATATAGGAATAAATGTAAATCTGGGGAGATATTTTGCAACTCAAAATGTCTCAAACTGTTCCAATAAATAACTATATTTAATTTTTTAAATTTTTTATTATAAAATAATAACTTAATACATAATTTAGATACTTAATAATTTTTTTTTAAATTAACCTTATAGCACACTGGATAATGTACACATTATACTATTCATATGAATAAGGTGTACATTACCCGGGTAATGTGTAAACTACCCATTTTTGAAATTTATCCGTAACGTATAAATGGAACAACCTATATTTTCTTTAACTTCAATATCTTTTTTTCTACCCAAGGCCGTATCTGGAGGGGTCCGGGGTATCTGGACCCACGCCAAAATTTCTTCAATATTTATACAAATACTAAAAATACTTATATATTTTTAATAATACCATAAATATTTTCAGTCAAAAATGACTTAAGCTCCAATTAATCATTGGCTGATTTTAATTTTATATCATAATATCATATGCAAATATGATATTAATTTTAATAAAAAAAGATTAAATCTTTTTCTGTCTTATTTTTAATCAAATATCAAAAGTTAAAATCTAAATTCAATAAAATTACAATATATTTTGGACCCCTCCCGAAAAAAATTTCTAGATACAGCCTTTACCTACCTATATAGAGTAGTTTATTTGTGTTTATTCTAATTTTATATATTGTACATGGAATAACAATGTATTATAAAATACATACATAAACACATATTGTTGTTCTTTAATATTTATAGCTTATACTAAATTTAATCTATTTAGTTTATTAAATGAATAATAATATGAAAATTTTCTTATTATTTATTAACTATTGAGAATATTTTTTTTTTTTTTATCATTCTATAAATTCATATTCATAATATTTTTAACAATCTACTCATGATATATTTTGCCATGATCTTTGATATCAATATTTTGTACATAAAATTATAATATGATGAAATCAAACTACATTAGTGTATACTGCAATAAAACTAATATTTATTGCATTATAGTTTGGTTACCAGCTTCTATGAGGAATTACAATTATTACAGATTTTTTTTATACACTTGTATTATTAAAAGAAAAATAAAAGAAAATAATTTTATTTAAAACAATTGTGTACCTACTTATTTTATGTATAGCAAAAAAATAAAAATAAACTATCAAGATTTGATTTTGTAATTAAAAATTATAGAAAAATGATATACTCATTAATGTGATATGATTGAAAAGCTTCATATTTTTATTTACTATTATATTTTTTTATTAGGTTTTTTTTTAAATCAGAAAAAAATGTATTATATATTAGTGTTATAACATGAAGTAATAAGATTAATTACATGAGTATAAATACCAATTTGGATAAATAAGTTCAAAAATTACCATTTTACATGTTGGTAGATTGTTATTATTATTAATATCATTATATAATAAATAATATAATATTTTTTAGTATATTTATATTTCTTTGAAACACTGACTAAATAAATCAATAAAATTTTAATTATAAAAATATAATTAATCTCATATAGCTATTTAAAAGCTTACCATTTTAATGGAACATTCTTAAATTCTAACCACATTTCCATTTCTTGTTTTTCAGGATCTACATGCTTCACAAAATGTTTTTTTACCTTGAAGATATAATTTAAGTTAATTATAAATGAATTTATAAAATAAAGACTAATTATGAAATTAAAACTAAAAATAGGTACTTCTTTCGTTATACTAATTATCATCATAATAATATAATATACTTTTTAGATCAGTACTTCTCATCACAAGGTCCCTTTAACAAAATGTTGCAGCCTGCACTAAAAGTAAGTTTATGTTCTAAAATTCAAAATTAAATAAAGTAAGTTAGAATAAAATAAATAAAATACGTATTTTTTGGTTTCAGTGAAACTTTTTAACAAATTATTTTTATTGAATTTAATTATTATTTATTATTATTGTTTTATTTTATCTTCTTCGACACCTATGCTCCACTTGCATATAATACAAAAGATCTCACCAAGGTTTTGACAAGACTGATTTCTCTTTGATAGTAATTTTAATTTGAACAGAGGTATCATGTATAAATAGGACAAACACTTATTTCTTACTATTATTCTACAACTGGTTTTCCCATGACTATTTGCTTTTTCATTCAAATTTACACTTACATATTTAAAGTTAGGTACTCTTTCAAGTGTTATATCTTCGAATAAAATTTAATTTTTATGATACTGTTTCTGTGTTAGAACCAAGTATTTAGTTTTTTTCTCTTGATATTTAGCTCTATCATTTTTCCTTCATCTATTAGTATTTTGCCATGTTTCTTAGTTGATCTTCTGTTTCACCCATTATTTTATCGTCTGCATAGATGTCTAATGTTATATTTTGTTATTTTATTTTTCAATATTAAACCTATGGATTATTTTAGCACTTTTCCTACTACTCATTCCAGGGCAATAAATGAATATGGGAAACAATGCATCCCCTTGTCTCAAATTGGTTTCTACTGTAAAATCCTTTAACATTACTGAGTTAAATTTTATTTTACATTAAGAGTTTTGAATACATGTCTTCACTAATCTCACAAGTTTTGTCGGTAATCAAAGTTCAATAATCATCTGCCAAAGACTACTTTTCTTAATGGTTCATAAACTTGCATGAAGTTCACTAATAATTTGTTTTATGTGAACTCCACTTGGTAATCTCCTATTATCCCATTTACATATGGTTTTACACTATTTAGTTTTACATCTAATAGAATTTTGCATGATATATTGAAAAGTGAGATTTTACTATAATTCTATTAGTCCGTAGCATCTCTTTTTTTATATATTAGACACAATAGTGAAATGTTCCATGCTGATAGTATTGTCTCCATATTTTATTAGACAATTGTTTTTATTTAATAATTAAGAGTTTTCTCCTTTTTTTACAATTTTCTGGCCATTTAATCTTCCCTCGATACATTGTCATTCTCAAACATATTTATCGCAAATTCAACTTCTTCCTCTGTAGGTTTTTCTAGGTGTTGTTCAACAGTAATAACTTTTTGGTACTACTCATTTTGGGTTGATCGTTTAAGTATTAATTTTAATAAACTATGTAGTTTTAAGGCTACATAAATTGAATACATCCCATTTATTTTATAATCAAAATATGTAAAATTCATGAAAAAAAAAAAATTAAGTGTTAAAAGTAAATCTTCAACAACCCAAATGGAATATTAAAAATTTCTTTTAAAATTATTTACTGTAACTATCATTAGATTGATTGGTATGATAGGCATAGAATATAATTCAATAACTGTAACATATGTCACATATAAAATAAGCAAATCATAGTATCAAATGTCAAATGGAATTTCTGATTAGATTCAGATGATTAGATAGCACTTTCAGTTACATTAAATGTATAATATATATAATACATTAAAATCAAAAATAACAAATTTCAAAATCTTACTTTATCACAGACCAATGGAAAATAACTCATTCTAGGTACCATCAAATAAAACGGCTCGGGATTTTGAATACCATGGATTTCTTGTTCGTCTAATTGAAAGCATACTGCTAATTTTCCATTCCACAGATAGCTAAGAATTTCTGTGTCGTTTGCCATCGAGAACAATAATATAAACAAACCATCCAATTGAAACGTAATCGATTTCACGAAACTACACCGTTGTACGTTTCCAATATTTCCCTATCCGGGAACAAGTGACATTTTGTCATCATTCAACAAATCCATGTATTACGTTATCAAAGCGTTATCTCAGAACAAACAATACAAATTTCAAATAACCACGGCTGAAGAACGTTATCACAGAATTCTGTGCTATTCGTAGATCTATATACACCTATATTATATAATATCATAGAAATATATTATATTCTATGACAATATTTTATAATATAGACAGAGTCATTCAGAGGCGAGGGAGGCAACGGGATCATTTTGCCCTATTGTTGTAATATTTTTTAGGGAGTCCCCATAATTTCTTGGTCTAAAATAATTAATAATAAAGCCTCGATCACACTGAGTAATATTACACCCTGCGTGTCGGCGATTAAATTCGCGCGCGTGTGAGTGTGTAGCGACTTGTCCGATTACATTAAACGATTAAATTATAAATAATATGATTAATATTCAATTCTATTATATAAATATGTAATACTGTACGTTAATTTAAATGAACTTGATTGCTTAAGGTTTAGAAAAATACGTTTGCAAGAATTTTATTATTCTCAGTGAATACTTTGTTTATCATATCTTATTATTATGGTCGAAAAGCCCCCAAATAAATTTTCCCCTGGGCTCAAAAAAAATTGGGACGACCCTGAATATAGATATCTATGGTGCTATTATAAACACGATCTCTCTTTAAGATAGTTATAGCACAGAACAATATTGTTATTGATATATCTTAAATCATCGATAAAATCATAGTATTATTTGTACATGTTTTATTCAACAGTTATATACCCATCCGTATTTTTTAACAGTAGGGAAGATGCAGGTATTGCTGCCCTTGGTAAATACCGCCAACCTTATTTCGATACCTGATAAAGAATTAAGTGGATATCGATACTAGCTTAATCTTTACGAATGGATCTTCGCAGGAAAAATTGTGTCCGTAGATAATATAGCCTACATTTAACCCCTTTTTCAGAGCTATCAAAATGTGATAACATTAATAAAACGATAACACCATTTTTATTATAATTTTATATTTTGCTAAATTTAAATTTAAATCGTTAAATACATTAATAGTAAAATAAATTTAACAATACACAATTCAACAAAAAAAAAAAAAAACAATATTCACTTACGATCGTCATTTATAATGTACAGTTTAAAAGTAATAAAAAATATAACATTTTTATTACTTTCATATTTCTCCATACCTCAAGTTCAAAGTACCGAATTTTAATCTTTATTAAACGAGGACAATGAATTAATTGTAAAATACAGCAATACTCAATTATGGCACCAAAATGAAATTGGTGAATTAAGGTTTACTACGGCTGATAGAGCAGAATTGGTAGGTAGCTTATTTTATTTTATATAATATTATATTATACTACCATCTATAATGGTTACGAGCGTCTAGAGACAGCGCCTCTTATCTGCACTATTATTATCAGTATTACACTATCACTACAGTTGCCTTATCACATAATCGGTTGATTACATTTAAATAATATATTTTTAAAAATAATGAAAACAATAACAAAACCCAGTATCTACATGAACATAGGCGGTACTAGACCCTCTTGGCAGGGGGGGCAGGAAATACTTTGAGAAAAATATTAACAATGTTTTATCTAAATCTTTAGACTAGCAATACTATAAAAAAAGTATTTCTTTGATAACTATTTTAACTTATTTGAAATAAGATTATTTTGTAAAATGAATAATACACTTACAAATACCTACATTTATATTATTTTAATTAAA
This sequence comes from Sipha flava, assembly GCF_003268045.1. NCBI lineage: Eukaryota > Metazoa > Arthropoda > Insecta > Hemiptera > Aphididae > Sipha > Sipha flava. Next base: position 1,418,776 of record NW_020272898.1, read on the forward strand.
ATTTAAAATAAAAACTTACCACAATTTACCTGTGATGGTTCTCATAGGCGGACCCAGAGTGATACATTTGAGTGTGCCCTGTAATTTTTTGGTTGTTTTTTCAAAATATAAAGGGGAGGCTATAAATACGTACATGTAGACCGTGTTATAATTTAAATTCTAAAAGTATAGGCTTCGTTAATGATGTAAAATAATGATTAATAAAATATACACGTAATTATTATTTCAGACTTCTTCTGAACATTTGTAATATTATTTAGAAAAAACTAAAATTTATAATTAATGTGTATGCACTTATATTCTCAATTGTAATTATTAGATTTTTTTATTCACATTATTCACATTAGGGTGTACCAAGGCACACCTGTCACACCTCGTAGAGCTGCCTATGATGGTTCTTGTATAAAAAAGTCGTATAAAGTTTAAATTTTTTTCTTTTGTTTGTGTTCATAATTTTTGTTATAAATAATATTATCCAAAAAAAATCAAGTCAAATCAAAGTATAAAATCATATAAAACGTTTGTGATACAGATAATAATAAAGTAATAATATTGGTTCATGATTTCTCAATGACAAAAATAAAGTATAATAATATTGAAAATGTTGACGCAAAAAATTTAATCAGCATATTTACATGAATGGCTTCAACGGTTGTAGATAATAATATTATTACTTACAACCATGCAGACTCTAAATAAGTATGTAATATGAGGGGTTACCAACCAATATTTGAAATGTATAGGGTGAGTAAGAACTCGCAGGGGGGACAGCCACCTACTTTGCCCCTCCCGTAATACTGCCTATGTACATGAAGTGTAAATACTGTGTTTTGAATTTGTAATGAACTCAGCTGAAAATATATTTCAAGCATAGTGAAATTAAAATTCGAAACACAGTTACTATTACCACCGATTTTTTTTTAATATTGGACAGATTTTAATGAAGAGCCAAAGGGTTTAGACTTCTTACAAAAAAAACTTGAAAGATTACAACATATGCCCCTAAAAAAATTACTCAACATAGAGAAATTAATCTCAATAAAAAAAAAAAGAATTATTGATAAACTCGTTCCAGTTATGGTAGAAAATAGAAATTTCTTACTAATTGAGTATTTAAATAGAAATTCAATACTATTTAAAGTAAATTAGTGGGAAATAAGCATTTTTTAACTTGTTATTGTTTTGGAACTGTCATACGAGATTGTGAAAATACTCCATTCATGAAACATCTTAAACATTTGCTAGTTCAGTTAGGAGTGTATTTAGACTTTATTCTAGGAGTTATAGAGTGACTCGATTTTTCACTATGCCACTTCTTGGCGAATGATAAAATAGGATTAATGATTTTTCAGAATGTTTGCATACAAAATATATATCTAGAGGGAGAAAATTGCTCCATCAACCCTCTCAAATACACCCTTAAATGGCCTTCATTTTTATTTAACAAATATTATTTACACTTACTATGTTTAAAATTAAATGTGATAGGATTTTATAATTTCTTAAATAAATTTCAAAACACAGTATCTACAATTACAGCTGAATGAAAGCTAAAAAAACCATTTTGTCGATTTAATTTGAATTTTACGCATTTCCTTGATAACACTATGTAGTTTCAAGTGATAAGTTTGAAGTTAAGATGGCGGCCAGAAGTACATTACAAAAATCATTTTCATATGGAATTATGAAAAATACACATACTGTGTTTTGACGATGTACAGCTGATACATACATATTTAATGAAACTCTTAGTTAGATGATTAAATAATTTTTTTAATTTAATTTGGTTATTATCTTTGGTCTTATTTTTTAAATTATGATTTTTACTAAAATGGAAGATACTAGATATTTCAACAGTTTGAAACATATCCTAGATAATTTAAATATAGTGAATAATATTTCTCTTCAAGGAGAAACTAATAATTTTGATATTCATTAATTTTGTAAATATTAAAATATTTTTCACAGGTTGGTATTGATATTAAAAAAAATGTATCCTTTCTGCAATTTTATTGAAAACTTTGAAAAGTCACAGTCAATCTTGGTGACTATACTGAAAGAAAAAATAAAAGATTCTGGTTCAAAAAATCAATTAGAATAAATGTTGAAAACTCCACACCTAACTGAGAGTAAATAATGCAATGTTAAAATATTTACCTATAACAATGTATTATTTAATAAATAAAACATAATTTTTGATATTCACAAATTAATGAGATTTATATATATTTTTATTTATTAATTTCAAAATTAGCAAGTAAAATATTTCAATAAAAATAAAGGCTTAGCCTACTATTGATTTTTAAAAACGACCAGTTTATATTTTAAAAATCATCATCCGGTATTTACAAAGTAAATTATTAATATACTAATTAGATATAATACATCAACACCTCAAGATTATATTTTACTTTAATGCTAGTAAATTACTTCTTACCCAATGATGATTTTCAAAATCGAACAGGTCATTAAAACACATTAAATATATTTCAAACTATTTTTTAATATTATGTTTATTATTAGAGTGTTTTTTATTTAAATTGAATAATATTTATGTATTCTTTATTTTTATTAATATATTTTAATTACAATTTTTGTTTGATTTTAGATTGTAAAAATGCTGTTATTTTCTTCCTTCTTCATTCCGTTTTTATTCCAACTGCTAAAAAAACAACCAGAGATGAAAGTGGCAAAATTAGTTTAAAAAAATTTTCTATTCGAGAATCTCAAAACAGTTTTGTCATAACTGAAAAAACAAGTGCAGGATTGGAGGAAATTTTGTCAAAGAACACCACACAAATTCAACCATGTCTATTAGTAGTTGGAGAAATTAATAATCCTAAACAAATCGTGGTTTATTTTGATAGCATTAATTTTGTAATTAATATTATAATAAAAGCAATTGAAATCTGTTTTTCAATTTTTCATGTATTTAACATTGAGTATCCAATAGAATCTGGAAACTTTTGGTTATTTATCCAACAATATTATTTTAAATTTAAAACTTCATACGATAAACCATGTATACAAGTGAATTAAACAATTTCACAACTCAAGGTGATTGAAAAAAATAAAAAATATTAAGTTGTTGAATGCAAATAATAAAGATTTGTAAAAATGTGCATTGTTTTAATAATTTACTCCTCAGAAACTCTATATGATAATGCACTAATGTATAAGGATAATGATTTTAAAACATAGAATACATTATTGATTTTATTTATTGACATTTATAATATAAAAAATTTACTTTAATTTTAATAAATAAAATTCATATTTAAATTAAATTAAATGTACTAATTTAATAAATATAATTTTATTTTAAAAATTGGTTTGGTTAATTTAATAAATATAACTATGGAATCAATTAATATATGGTAAATTTAATGAATTATGTAGGTAAGATTCTTTCCAGATGTATAAAATACAATTGATAAAATTATAATATTTTTTTTTAATTCAATAATTTTATTTATCGACTGAGAGTTTAATAAAATAAAATTTGTATTATTAAAAATTGTGCTAATTGACCGTATTTTAATAATTTTATTATTGATTCAACTCATAGTTTTGTTGATTTTACCTAGTGTTTTGGTACAGTGTATAATCTAAAAATGTTTATTTCTAGCCTCTGTTGCTTCTTCTGATAATTGCCCAATTGGCAGTAAGGCTTTTTTTATTATTATAGGTCCATGTAATTATATTTTATGTAGTGTCGGAGTCATAGGATGCTAAGGGCATAATTGAACATAAAGCTTTGCTGTGTCCATGGTATAGTTTCTAAATTTTCGAGTATCAATTTTATACCCATTAGATATCGTTTGTAAAATAATATTTAATCTGTAAATTAAGTCTGCACTTATTCTCGTAATTTCTGCAGCAAGTTCTACGTTATTAAAAAATCTTCGGCTGATATTACGATAATTAGTGTTTCCAAATCCAGCTTTTGGTACATCTACAATGAATCCCAACTTGTTTTTAAACTCTTCTTGAATTTCAATTTTTCGTTTTTTTAATAAATCTTTATCTTCTTGAGATCTTATTTGCCATTTTTTTTACTGGTAGTTTGTAAGCCAAATGAAGTATACTTTCAAAAAAAGCGTATCGGTGCATGTAAAATTGATAAGCCAAATTATAGCGCATCTTCATTCATCTCTGCACTTTATTTTGATTTTGTCAAATCTTTAAAATATTTTGTAGTAGCTCCGCATATATAACATCTCATAGTTGATTTTGTATTGTTTATTGCGTTACAAACTTTACCGTCAACCATAGTAAGTGTCAGTGTATGTTTCACTTCGATGTGCTTATTAATTTCCAATACCGTGTTATTTAGAGAGTTAATTTTAGTTTTAATATATTTAAACTCACTGTTTATAATATCCGTAGATTCCTTAACAAAATGAGTTCTGATCGGTCGGCCGTATCAAGGCGAAAAAAATGTAGGGTTTTGCCAAATAATTTGTTTTGTGTCTGTACTGCAAAATAATCGTAATGGTACTATCAAGGTTTGGAATATATTAGAATCTGCGTCTGTACTATTATCGAACTTTTGCTTAAATTATGTTTGTTGTGATCCATCACATCCCCACTTTAATATTAACTCTAATGAGTTACATTCATTTGCACTCAATGTATTTAATACGTCTTTGAGATAGTCTACTAACCGTGTGACAGTATGATCTAATAAATTCTGGAGGTTTATTTCAGCTAAAGTATTTGTCACTGTGTAGGATTCAGGTGAAGGATAGCAGCATTTTTTGTATTTTTATAATAAACTATAACATGGGAATACATGTTTAGCACTTGAAGCATTTATTTAGTACTGTTTCAGAGATAGACCGGCTTCTACAAAAATTGATAAAGCTTGAGTAATATGCATTTTTTCTTTTTTTTATTACAAGCTTTCTGTGTACGCTTTTCTGTACTTAAGTGCTCTTCCAGAAGATTTTGTAATTTAATTCAGAACTTTTGAAGCAGCAATCATGCCTGATTTTTTTAATTTTATTTGTGTAGAGAAATGTAATTCATCAATGTCTACGTTTTCACGAATATTTTGAGTCTTTCTTTGTTTACTTTCTTCTTTTACTTCGTTCACTCAACTTATTAAACGGTTTTGTTGGTCGTCCTGGTCTGGAAATTACAACTGGTATTTCAAAACACCCCTGGAGCCAATTTTTATTTTGCGATAGGAATATCTTATCTCTTCGATAGGCACATGACCATCGATTTTAATATTCAGATTTAAAGTACGCTAACTGTTTTTTTTAGTTTTACTTTTTGATTTTCTGAAAAATTTTTTCAGTAAATAATCATCAAGACACTTTAATTTTTCATGGAAATCTCCTTTAAAACTTTTCATAATATTATATAAATTACTTCTAGTGACAACATTCACACCTGATGATCCTAAATTTAAGAATAAAAATGTATATAATTCATGGAAGATAAAGATGTGGACAAAAATGTCACTATGGTCTATTAACTTGTCCTTATATTAGAATTATTCCCTAAGAAACAATCGCAATTAATCGTAGCTACATTTTTTTAATTAAGATACTTTAAGTTGTTCTCTATTTAATACAGTAAAAATGATACTTGAATATACTCGATAGTGCAAAAACGCTTAACTGTAAATTTTACAAAAAAAAAGTTGACAAATTTTTAAACTATCAATTAAATCAAATTAATCTTCGATAAAATTTAATTCTTATATATATGTATTATAAATTAAATGTATATTATAAAAGTACGTACCAGCAGTAGATCCATCCATGATAAAAAATTTAAAAAGCACAAAAATCGGTCAAATACTAATAAGTTTAATATTGATAATATATTAACGTAATCGTTCAATTTAATAATCGGGTATACTGCGGGACCGTTTATTATAACTAAGCTTAGGGACTTATAGCTCTAAAAAATATACAAATATGCATGCAAATATGCTTCTAAAATCATTAAAATATGCATTATAATATGCATTTATATGTATTAAAAAAAAAAAAAAAATTACCACATAGTACACAAAATAAAATGTGTCCATCGGATGTTAGTATGTAATTAGAATTAGATAGAATGTATATTTAAACTCCGAAACAAAACTTTGTAGTTAGCTACTCGTAGACTGTTGTACTTTCGGCATTACACAATTTTATAAAATATACCCGTACGTTTTACGTATGATTCGACGTTGCGCGGTTAACAAAAACAACGACGGATAATGAACTAAATAAATAATCTATAATTCTATATCGACTATTATCTTTATCGACATTCGGTTGATATCCAGCGGGTTATATAATCGATACAGGTTTATAGTATTATTTATACTTACACAAAAATTATAACCAGATATGAGAGGTAAATTGCAGATAGCATATTCCTCTTAGTACATTTTTTTCGATCGTTTGAAATATATATATAATTATATGTATCTATAATTTTTAATTTTAAATTTGAAAAATTTGTCAAAATATGCAAAAATATGCATATTCAAATTTTAGGTCCGATATCATGGCACTGAGAAACGAATTTATTAGGTACTCTGCTATATTTAACAATAGTTAAAAAAAGTATGCAAATGCTAGAAGTCCCTAAGCCTAATTATAACTTTTTAATACCAATAGAAATGTGAGATCAATAAATAAAATATGAAGCATAGTTTCATAACAAGTCAATCACCTGTCTTATCGATTGCGATTAAATGAAGTTTCCAAAATCTATATTTATCCGGATTTTTATTGTAAATACTTCACTGTGCGGCGGCTAGATTTTCATTATAGGTAGTGCAATGTTTGAATGCTGTTTTATTTATTAGTTTTTACAATCTTTTTGGACATGACATTAGTTCCATTTTTATACGTTTCATCATCTATTCCATGGTTTTACCAAAAAACTGTATTATTTAATAATTTGAAGAAATCTTTTTCGAAGTCGTTTACGGCTCTTTTCCTCATTTCAATGTTCAAATTTATGTATTTTGCAAGCCATGCCGATTGTCGAAACTCTATGTACTTTTTTCACGATTAACTCATTTGATATTGCCTTTTGTAAATTTCTTTAGTGTATGATACGAGTATTCTTATTTTTTTTTCGAGTGTAGCCATCAGTTTTTAACTTATGAACTAGGAGGAATTTTGTTCTCGGGTAAAAATGGAAGGTTGTTGTGTTCATCGTGTAAATCTTGAGAATACGATATATCCACTTCATACACTCTACCTATATCTGAGGTATCTGTCAATGTTTCCAAACCAACTAGGATAGGCTCTATCCACTTGAACCCGCCGCGCCGTATAGCATGTATTGTGACATTGCCCATCCATATAAATTATTACAATCTTGATAGACTAACCATGATTTCAGTTTCATCTCGTCATAATCCGAAGTATTTTCATTATTAACTTTGGCGTGCCTCATACTGGCTTGTGTGAGACCACCGCAGATTTTTCGAAAAATAGGTGGGTTTCATAATCAAAGAAAAATTCTAGTTTGACTTTGGGATATTTTAACATACAGTCAAAGCTGAAACCTGGAGCTGTATAGTAGTAAACATGATCTAAATTGCATGTAGAAATGCACATGTCTCTAAATTTTCAAATACGTCAGCCAACAGCACGTCAATTTTAAGATAAAGGACTGAATATTCTCCTAAGGATTTGCATTTGAAATGGTTCCATATTGAAACTGCGTGTTCGTATTCCTCATATTCTATATGCTCCTCTATCAATGTCGAGTAAAAATTTTCTTTTTATGGTAATGTTCTTCTAATTTTTCCCAACTGTCTGTATATTCGTAAGGGTATACACCCGTACGTGTAATGAAATCCATATCTCTGCAGAGACTCATGAGTACGAATGATTTTGCGGTTTTTCTGAACTTTTCGAACCCTGGTGTTATTAAATTTTTTGCAAGTGTTGATAGTTTTGAAGGCATGAAACGGCATGAGTCTACAAACCGTGTTGTGAAGTTGTTGGAAACGTATTTAGAAAATTAAATAAACTTTTCTTCACTGTTTGAAATGACTGTAGTTAGGTTAGTGTCGTATCCTAACTCTGTCACTATAAAGTGAGCATCGTAATTTGTTAAGTTGTGTTGAACATATGAGACGAAATTTGGTTTTTGCAATTTTAGATTACAGATGACATAGTGTATGTCTGAATTTCCCTGATAAATGGCAGTGATCTGCTACTTTATGTGTGAAAAAATACACTTACATAAATCGTAAGTAATGTTTATTACGTGTGTCCTTTGTTCTTCTTCAGTCATTATTATAGGTTTATTTGTTTTAAGCAAATCTTCAACTTTTCTCGCAATCTCGGTAACTTCTTTCATGAATCTTTTGGCTACGTCTTGGTGTGATTCATTACCACGGAAAATAATTGGTTTTTGTGGTATATTAAAATTTTCTAGCAGATCTATGGGAACGTTTTCTGTAGTTTTTACAAATATTCCATAGCTCATTAGTTTGTGATTTTGAATAGCTGACGTATTCTTGCATTTGTTTTCCGTACATTTTACCAGAAGTGCTGAAACCTAAAACACCAAAAATATCTAGGCAGTCCAGATTTAAGTATTATTGATGGATAATGGGTTTAGATGTGATTTTGGGTTTTAAATTATCATTAAAAAATAGTACATAATTTGGATTGTGTTTATTAATCAAGTACTTTAAATTTGGAACAGAACTTTGCTGTGACAACTCATGTCTTAGTACAATTTCAATTATTTCTAGAAAATTCAAAAAAAAAAAAATCCAAACATCATCATTTGCAGGTATTAAATCACCTATTATTAATGGAAAGAAGTGTTTTTTTTTTTTTTACTTTTATTTACTTTGTGCACTAATAAAGCTCATAATTTGTCTTGCAAACATTTTTAAACGAAATTTAGATAAATTATGTTCCTCAATGGGGGGTAATAATTTTTTTTTCTCTAATTCACCATAGTTCAAATGTTGTTTCTTTAAGTTCAAAGTTTCTAGAGACAATATTTTTACTGTTTCTGTATAATAAGTGATAATATAACACATGTTGTAACAACACACACCTTCAAATATGTCATGCTTTACATCAACACAAAAATTAGTTGTTACATGAAAGGAATTTATATTATTCAAAATATTATTTTGGCTAATCCCGATTTTATGCAAAATTATTTGTTTCTATATCTTGTACATAATTATCAACATTACGTAGTAATGTTTCATCTTCTTCACCTAACGTATGTGTCAGTGTTTTGTGGGCCTTGCAAAATCTACAAAAATAGTTGGAAGAAAACAATTTACTGAAACCGCAAATGCCTGTAAGTCCTAAATTGTCTCCAATTATCAGACCAAGAATAAAATACCTACACTTTTTTTACAACCATCAGGAGCGTGGATTATAATCCCATCTTTTTCTAATGAATTTAATTCATCAATTAACTCTTTAAAACATAAGTCATTTCCGTATGATTATATATCATTAGATTTTATAAGAGATGCTAAAAAAATATTTGTAAGTTTTGAACTATTTTCACTCAAAGGGAAACTACAATACACTGCAGAAATAGCATGGTATGTAGACTTAGATCCTAATGGGTTATTTGTTTCAAAATCGTCAATATACATAAAAAAAACATTACTATTTTATTTTGGTGTGGGATTAATTTTTTTTTTCCACAAAGACCCTTGAATAAAATTTGACATTGAACAATTATCATTTGAAACTGGATAATTAATTAAATAATTATAACGTTTTATAGCCAAATTAAGATTATTGTTTAGTTCAAAATATTTTTTAAATTAGAATTTGAGTGGCATTATAATTGCCTTTGTACTTATTTCATCAAATACTGTTTGACCATTGTGGAATAATAAATTTACTTCATTTTTCATTGTAAATTGTTTACATGTATCAGTTAAAAGATCATTGGTTGTCAAACACTTGTTTAAATATTCTGTTCTACATAGATTGAAAGAATCTGAAATTGCTGAAGTAACTTTTGAAAATTTTGATAAAATTAAATGGCCAGTAATTTCACTTTTCATTATACCTTGTAATAATGATATAATAGGCTTAATTATTTTTTTCTCAATATCATTTTGGATATTTTTAACATAATTTAAGCAAAAGTTATTATTGTTGTGTAATGATAAGGAAAATTTGACCGCAAACAAATGTAACTGTTCAATACTCTTATTAATATCAAATATTTTTTTATTAGATATTTCAGATGTTTCAGATTCATTAATTATACAAAGGATAGGATATTCTTGGTTAATATTGTCATCACTACATACTATTTCTAAATCAAAATTATTACCATTATTATTAATTGTAAATTCATTAGAAGCAACGGTTTCATCAGTATTATTTTCAAATTTAAGTTTTAATAGGACATGTTTTTTAAAACTACTCAATGTCTGAAAAGATTGCAAACAATTATTTTCTATAGATGTGTAAGAGCTATGAGGTCCTTGCAAATGTATAATTTTGTAATGGGCGATGAGCGAAAGCAATGTAGGTGTACTTACGTAACATATAAAACATATCATTTTAGTACCTAGTAGATTGTTTAGTGTAATAAAAAAATGCTATTCTTCTTAATCAATAAAATGTAAAAGATATCTACTGGGTAACAATTATCTATGATATTAACTATTAAGCACTAAAATTATACTTACCAGTTGTGTTGACAGTTAAAAACGGAATAAACCGAAGTACCTTGGTAGGTTCCCTCAAAACGAGCAGAAAAATCAAGTTGGTCGACAGTTGAATATAATATTTTGAATTTTATTTATACAATTATAACTTATAGTCTTACACATTATGGTAAACACACGAGATAGACAAATGCAAAAAAACGAAATAACTTATAATATAACGAAAACAGTTTTATGACTATAGTCGTTACAATACGCGTCGATAATCGAGATGCGTAATGATAGCACATAATAATGCTAGTAAATAATCACTTTTGTTGGGAAAAATTGTTTTCCAATTTAAAAATAGACTAGTCACGTTATATATTTTTCAATTTTAACAAATATATACTGTTAATTTAGCAAAACATTGTTAATTTAACAACTATGATTTTATCAATTATCAATAAAATTGTTTTGTTAATATGAATGATGAAATTTCGTTCTGTGCAAGTTTTGTGGTAAGAATGCAAAAAGAAGTTATAGATTTAGCTACAGATAATTTCTAAACCCAAAAGAAAGCACTCAATATGGATTGGAGGCGACGATAACAATGCAAACATACCCGGTCGGTCGCACACGGAGGCTTATCACTGTCGCCGACGATGGCTGCGGATACGCAACGCACCGATACGCATCGCACAAAAATGATAAAATGAACAAAATTACAAATAACAATATTATTGCGAACATTCTCTCCCCCCCCCCCTTGAAAGGATACAGGCCTTTCAAAGGTAGACATGATACATAGACATACAAAATAGAAAATTAAACAACACAATTTCTATAGTAAATAAAATCAGTACAAGAGAACAGATAATACATTTTAAAATAAAGAATGACAGAAAATGGTTAGGCAGCATCCTCTTCCTCTTCGACACTTGGCAAAATTGTAATTACGAGTTAGCAACAGTGACCACATGAACAACTCCATCATTTCCTGGATGGACCTTGATTATTCTGTCCATTTTCCACTTCATCGATGGCATATTATACTAAAAAAATTAGGCCGTTAGATTTTCAAATATCTTTGGATGATTAGTTTCCAGTCCATTTGTGTCAACAAATATTTCCGCACGTCATCGTAAGCTGTCAAATTTAATTTTTATTTGCATCTCAATTGGGTAAGTAAAAGTCATTATTTAATCTATATAATATATATTATAAATTATAATATGTTTAAAAAATTTAAAATTATAAGCTTAGCAGTTATGCATTTTTCTAGACATTTTTTTGTATTAATTTTATTTTCTTATTTTAATAATTGTAATTCATTGTTATTTTTTTTAATTATAATTTTCATGTTCTTATTTTGTTAAGGTAATGGTTGATAGTGATAACATATATATGTACATAACTATCGACCATTCATTATCTAATTGTTTTTTATGTAATTTAAAATAAATAAAAATGTATCTATTCAAAAACGTATGTTGCACAGTTTTTAAAAATATAACTGACTAAATAACAAAATATTTTCTCTGGGTAACATTTGTGATGTCTAGTTCATTTATTCGAAAAATGCACTGCACAAATTGTACATTTTACCAGAGGCGGACTGGCCACGGGAGTTAGTGAGATTTATCTCCTTGGGCCCCTCATAGTTACAAATACTAAAAAAAAAAGCCAATACAATCCAAATAATATTATAATATTAGGAAAATTACATTAACATAAATAATATGAAAATACGTAATTAATTACTTCCAACTTTATTATTGTTCGGAAATATAAAAATAAATAAGAAAATGTGGTTTGTGTAGCTATTTCGGTCAACAGTATAGAATGCGATAATAAAGTTTTATTTAGAAATCATATAACAACATGTTTCATAGTTTCTTTGTCATCGTTATCACCATTTGAACGATATATAGCAGGCATGTCAAACACGCGGCCTGCGGCGACTTATTTTTTTTGTGGCCCTTGGCTAGTAATATTAATGGATAAAATAAAAAAAGAATAATAAAAAAAAAATTATAAAATATTAATCATGTGTTTCAACTAACATAGATTCTTTGATAATGGTATACATTTTGGTATACATTATTATGTTTTAGCTTCTGATAAACTTTAATCTAATTTCATATGTACAAATAATAAATATATATATATAGATTATAGAATATAGATTAATAATTTATATCGTCTGTACGCGACATGCGTGCCTTTGGAAAATAGTCGTTCGACAACCAGCGTGTGTTCAAGTTTAAATTTTGTTGCGTGCAAATTTACAATTTAAAAATGTCCGTATTAAAACCAAGTGGTAGTTATAAACGTAAAATTACCGATGAACATCGTCAATTTCATGAACATTGGGAATTACAATATTTTTGTAGTGAAATCAATAATAAAATAATTTGTTTAATTTGTAAAAGTGTTATTAGTGTTCTAAAGTTATACAATATTAAGCGACATTACGAACAACATAAGTCAAAATACGACCACTATGAAGGGTTATTAAGACAAGAAAAACTGAAAGAACTTAAATCAGGATATAAACACCAACAATTAATGTTCCACAAAATACCACAAGAAAATGAAGATGCAGTAAAGGTTAGTTATGTGTTGTCAGAGTTAATTGCAAAACATTCGAAACCATAATAATAAAACCGAAGGTGATTTTATTAAAACGTGTTTGATTAAAACGGCTGAAATTATTTGTCCCGGGAATCTAAAAGCTTTTCAAAACATTTCATTAACACGAAATACGGTTGCTGAAAGAATAACTGAACTAGCATGCAATTTGAGTGATCAGATAAAAATCAAAATACCTAGTTTCGAGTATTTTTCAATTGCTTTTGATGAAAGTACCGATATTGGTGGCACAGCTCAGTTAGCTGTGTTCATTCGAGCTTGCGATATGGAATTAAATATTTATGAAGAGTTATTGGAAATTAAACCTATGTATGATACTACTACAGGAGAGGATGTATTCGTTTCTGTTTGTGAACTCTTAAAAAAAATATGATTTACCTTTGGTAAAGTTATCGTCTGTGGCTACAGATGGAGCTCCTTCTATGACAGGAAAAAATAAAGGTTACATTGAAAGGTTACGAAAAAAAGTGAATGAAAATTTTGAGCATACATTTCATAGGACACATTGTATTATACATCAAGAGATGTTATGCACAAAAGTTATTAATATGGCACATGTAATGAAACCGGTAAAACAAATGGTCAATTTTATAAGATCTCGTGGTTTAAACCAAAGACAATTTTTGATTTTTTTAAACGATTTAGAAAGCGAGTATTCAGATTTACCATACTTTACAGAAGTACGTTGTTCCACTGTATTAGAATGATTCTGGAAGTTAAAAGATGCAATACAAATATTTTTAGAGTCTAAAGAACAAGACGTCAGCACTTTGTCGGATACAATGTGGTTACAAGACCTATCCTTTATGGTCGATATAACGAAGCACTTGTCAAATTTAAATTTAAAATTACAAGGAAAAGATCAAATTATAACAGCTATTAATGACCATATTAAGGTTTTCAAATGTAAATTAGATTTATGGGAAACACAGTTACAGAATGAAAATTTAACGCATTTCCTAACATGTATGATGTATAAAACAAGTTATTATGAACCAATTTTTTACAAAAAATATTCAGAACAAATTATATGGTTGAAGACTGAATTCGGAAATAGATTTCAAGATTTCAAATATTTAGAAAACGATTTTGAATTGTTCACATCTCCTTTTTCAATAGACGCAGTAAAAGTTCCAGCACATATACAAATGGAACTGATTGAGATTCAAAATGATTCAAATTTAAAACGTAAATTCAATGAGGTTGGTGTACCGGAATTTTACAATTTTTTGCCTGTAAGGTACGTAGAAACTCGCAGATTTGCTTGTAAAATTAAGTCTATGTTTAGTAGTACTTATCTATGTGAGCAACTATTCTCATTGATGAATAGCAATAAATCACCCGTTAGATCCAGATTAACTGACATATATCTAAATTCAGTTTTAAAAGTGGCTTCATCCAATATTTCAAATTAAATAGTAATGCAAATGTAACTCAGAAATTAGATTTTATAAAAAAACATCCAATCCAACCTACTCAGACCAAAAACATAAATTTTGATTTTAATAAAATTTATTATAGAACTGTCTCTGGAAAAAGATACATAGAAGTTGGTTACCTATTTTAGTGGAGGATAATAATTTTAGGGCAATGTTTTGTCTAATTTGTATAGCATTTGGTTCTGAATTAAGTAATTTTTCAAATAGTGATGGTTGTACAATTTTAAAATCTATGTACTCGGCTATTGAACGACATGAAAAGTCTACTCTACATATGAATGCAGTTGAAGGATATTTCCATGCTTCAAAAGAAATGTCCATGGAGTATCTTGTTAATAAAAACATGATGGCAATAAAGAAAAAAGAAGTGGAAAACAATTGTTCATGTACTCAAAGTAATTTTTGAAATTATAAAGTTTCTTGGTCGTCAAAACTTATCATATAGAGGATCTGCTTCCAATTAAAAATTATCCAATTTTGATGATATCACACTAAATAAGAGTAATTTTTTAGAGATGATCCAATTTACAGCCAAAACAGATGCAGTATTGTATGAACATTTGCGACGAGCTATTAAAAACAGTAAGATTAGAAAACAAAATTTAGAAAATGGAAATAAAATGCATTAAAAAGGAAGGGGCTCGTTGGTTACATTATTATCTAAATCAACTGTTGATAAAGTAATATTGGGAATAATGAGGGCAATGAGAAATAAAATTAAAAACGAAATAGGTGAACAAAAATTTAGTATTGAAATGGATAGCACTCAAGATGTTGGTGCAATGGATCAAGCTTCAATTTGTGTTCGTTATATTTTTAATGGTGATATAAAAGAATTAATTTTTGCAATAGTCCAAGTGAAAAATTCTAAAGGTAAAGAGTTATATGAATTACTTATATTTTTAGGATGGATATTGTCGCGGACCAACTGGTGACACGACGCACAATAATAATAATAATAATAATAAACACCGACACGATAGATGTGTGATGGTAAGGGCTAAGGAGCCGTATATTTTACAAAAAACGATCACACGAATAATAATAATTAAATAGTCAACAATGTCAGGCGCGATGTAATGACACACCGAAATGTAATAATAATAAAAGAGAAACAAAATCGTCTTGTGGTTTTTAGATGCTAAATGATATGCGGATAGTATACAAAAAGAACGAAGGCGATGTGACCGGACGAGAAGTTGACGAACAGTCCGTCGTTCCGACGACACTTGCCTTCGGCGGTGCCGATGCCCCGCTCTCCCCGTTCCTTAAGGAAGGTGCGGGGTGCGACGCGTCGGTATCGTGATCCGCGAACTATCGGCTGATTAGGAGACTATATTAGGAGACCGTATAAATACGGTCGGCAGCGTCCGTTGTGGTGAACGGTCATCGCCGGGTCCGCGTCAATATTTATGGACTTATATTTAGTAATGTCATCGGTGAGTCATTTGATGGAGCAAATAATGAGTAGTGAATTTTCGGGTCTACATCATATATATATTCTCAAAATGAGAAATAAACCATATGTGCTATAGTCATATTTTAAATTTATGTATAGTTGATATATGCAAAAATATTAATTCAAAAACCTTTTTTTGGACTTTAAAACCGTCTGGCAACATTTTTTAGCAGTTCTTATAAAAGAATGAATATTTGGAAAAGAGAAAATACTAAAAATATCAATATTGGAATAGATAAACTAAGAAAATTACATAAGGTGGCTGAAAACAATACAAGATGGTGGTCAAGGCACAAGGCATTAGAGTGGATATTTAAAGGGGAAAATTGTTTATTTCCTACATTTAAAAGTGTGTTATTTTATATTTCAACAGATTATTCATTTAACAATAATACTACATCTGAAGCCAATTCTTTATTAAAAAATATGTGTGAATTTAAAAATATACTTACTACTCATATATTTTTAGAAATTTTCAAATATGTAAGACCCACTTCTGATTATTTACAGATAAAACAATTGGATTTTATTTCAACTTGTAGAATGGTGGAAAATACCATAAAAGATATTAAACAAAGTGCATTTAAAAATATTATAAAAAGAACAAAACAGTTTGCTGTTGATATAAATGACAATCTATTCAACTTGGAAATACCAGAAAATGTATTTGTAAAAGATAAATTTCAAGAAAGCCGACGAGTAAAAAAGAAAAGGAAACAGTTTGATGAGAATACTGAAGATGAATCATTTACACAACCAATTGATAAATTTAGAGTTCAAACATTTCAACAAATATTTGATCAATTAAACATGAGTTTTAAAGAAAGATTTTCAGCTAATAAAGAATTAATTGCCGATGCACAATTATTTGAATGGTTATTTAAAAGAAAGTTTTCCAAAAAATGGATTACAAAAATTGGCAAGTTTTATTAATATTCCTCGTAATATATTAGTTGAAGAACTTATAGCGTTTGCTAAAATATATCCATCAATGATTCAAACCATTCCAGAAAAAACTAAAACTATTTATAATGATAATTATTTGAGTGATGATGATTTTTACACTGCTGAAGATAATAAAAATCAAAACAATTGTTCTGGTTGTTTAAATTGCTGTTTCAAATTGCTATATAAATTCAACTTGCATTCTGTTGCTTATACAAATTTATTTTTAGCATATGAATATATTTTTAATTTTATCATTTACACAAGTAAACTGTGAAAGAAGCTTCAACTAATTAAAAACAGATTACGTTCTTCTATTGAACAAGAAAAAATTAGAAGCATTTATGTTGATGAATATTGAAAAAGAACTTCTAGAAGATGTAGATTTTAATGAAATACTAAATGAAGTAAAAGAAAGTTCTAAATTGATGAAAAATATTTTATGTTAAAAATAAATATTAATGTTGAATAAAAATTAATTAATAAATTATTTTTAAATGTTATTATTTGTTATTTTTATAATTAGTTGAGTATAGGTTACTTATATATGTATAAAATTACATTTACATGTTTTATTGTATGAATAAACAAAATTAGGGCTGATTACTTTGACTATTCTCCCTGGGCCGATTGTTCCCCAGTTCGCCTCTGCAGTTTACCATAACTACTGATAATTATCAGTTAACAAGCTCGCCGACCAGGAGTTAAAAAAATAAATACTATATTTCATAGTACCTAGGTACTTCAACACATCTAATGTCATCGTGATGAAGACCTATGAGTACAAACTGTCTGAGCATATTTAGAATTCAGATGTATAATATCATTATTTCAATAGAAAATATCTATTACCTTGAAATTTAATTTTTCTTCCGTAATTGTGAACATAATTTACAATTGGTCATCATTTATAGTTATCCTTTATTTTTACTAAATTAGTTTTATAAAATTATTACTTACTCTAGAGTAATTACATTTTCCAAGTATGTATGTATAAATAGAAATATTTTTACATAGTTTCAATATATGAGATATAGTAGATGAGTGATTTATTCGACCAAAATAACGTAATAGTAGTAGACAGCGGATCAAATATGGGCAAAGTCGGTCTTGCCAAACAGGAAAGGCCTTATACTGTGTTCCCGACTGTAAGTACCTGTAACAGATGATCTTATCAGTACTACGCAACATTAAGTAAAATTACTTATATTTTTATTCCTCATTATAGAAAGAACTTGCGTTTGATCAAGAAGGAAGCTTTGTAGCAGATGATGTTAAAGCAATGAGAGATTTTCTCGACTTGAAATACACTGTTGAACGAGGTATTGTGAACAATTGGGATGATATGGATAAGATTTTGAAATACACTATCGAGAAACAATTGAAAGCAAACCTAATACATGTATACCCAATACAACACCCAATACTGATAACTGAAAGTCCATCGTATCATAGAGCTAATCGTGAAAAGATGACCGAGGAAAATAATAATATTAAGAAGGTACTTTTTTCCCGCACGGTGGGATTCTGTATACCACACCTCGAAAATCGCATTTCCGTTATAAGGGACGAAAAATAAATCACTTTTTGAAATATTTTTTGCCTGTAAGTCAAAATAAATTTGCACCAATACTTAAAATATATGGGTTTAATAGCCTGTTAGACATATTGTTTTCTTAGTATATAACGGCTATCATATAATTTTAAATTATCATTACCAGGTTCTTGGCAATTTTTTTTTTTTATCAAGTAGTCGTTCATTATTATTTTTTTCTAATATCCTCGTATAAACAGTGTTTCCCAACGTGTGCGCTTCCACCCCCTTGTGGTCATTTTTATTTTGAAGGGGGCGTTTTTAAGAGGGGGCTCTAAAGGGGGCGCTCATCTATCATTTACATTTTTTTTTTTGTTTATAACTGATTGTAATGAAATGTATAACTGCGTAGAATAAAATACCTAATGTAATACACAGAATTATGTAGGTATAATATTTATAGATACTTAAATAATATCAAAATAATTATCTTATCGGACTATAGATGCTAGGTACTAGGCAGGTACTTGACGTTATTATTGTCTTATCAGAGTTATCGTATAGATTCCGATTAGCGGCTAATCAATAGCCGATTCCGACAATGTTATGTGTACTGTGTAGTCGTATTTGGTACTTGGTAGGTACTTGACGTTATTATTGTGCGTGTACGTAAAAGTTATACTCGTAAATATTATAAAATGTCCGAGAACAAAAAAATGTAGAAAATATTCCATTGAATATTTGAAATTTGGTTTTATTGTATCTCCGACAAATGAAAAATTACCCTTGTGTCTCTTTTGTGAAAAAAACATTCAGTAATGAAGCTATGAAACCTTCAAGAATAAAAGAGCATCTTATGAAAAAAAAATTCAGATAAAAGTAACAAATGCATACGACCTATACAGCAGCATAGGGCGGGAAAATGTTGTTGACTATTGTCTTGTTTTTATGTAATAAAATTACATATTTTTTTTAAATGTATTTTACCATTACAAGTTTTGAACGGCATATGAGGATTTTGTATTACTTTATTTTTAACAAAGTAATATTCATTTTTTCCCAGGAACTCGTTGATAATGTAGACGATGATGAAGATTATAGTTAATTATAGCTTATTTTGTTTATAAAATTTAGATACTACAATTCTATACATATATCATATATGTTTACTGATAAATTATTATATAATTATTAATGATATAATATCAGTGATAATATATACCGGAGTCTAGGAATATGTTCATTTTTTACAAAGACCTTATACTAATAGACGGAGCAAGGGTGTATTTCGTGTGGTCTTGCAAGCCTGCGCTGCTCTACAGGACCCGGTGAACTACGCACATGCGCAGTAGAATTTGAGGTTGTGTGTGTTTATGGGTGTTTTTTAAAAATGTATTGTATGATAATAACTGTCAACTGATAACAATCATTTAAAACATCAAAGGTCAATACGCTAATATTACTAATATGCATGCATTGACTTTAGTGCAATAATTATTTACATTACATTCACTTATAAGTTGTAAAATAAATTTGTATAATTTTGTATATATTTAAAAATAAAATATCAAGGTATTTATCACCGTTAACTTATTTTACTTAGGTTAGGTATAATATATTTATAATGGTTTTTTTCTTTAAATTTCATTAGTTTAAATGCTGTCCTTAAAACCAAATACTTGTACAGAAAATTTAATTTCATAAATGTATTAATAATGTTTATTTATTATTTGTATACATATAAAAGTTTAATTTATTATGTAAATAATTTGAAAAATTCATATTTAAAATATGCAGTAAAAATTTAAAAAATATGCATTTATTGAAAAAAAATTGGAAATAAGTTTGCATACCACAAAACAAATGTATAACGAATCATATTTATTCTATTTGCTTTCCGAACAAATGTTTTGCAAATTTTAAATTTGCAAATGCATAGTCCCGAGCTCTAATAATTATGTTATAACATTATTATAATAAAATAAATAAATAAACATACTTTATGTCGTCAGAAATGACAACACTGCTAAGAAGATTGCTGTGTCCGCACCACCCAACTCCGCCAACCCTGGATGCTCCGTCTATTAGTTTAAGGTCTATGATTTTATAGAAACTGTCAGATATGGCGTTATTCGTACTTACAGTTTTACCGCGTATATATACGTATATACCTAAGGGTCATAGACGTGCGCAGGATTTTGTGTCGGGTGCATCATACATTTTTAACCGGCCCTAAAGAACAATAAGCGGCTCACTTATTTCCTTTATATAACATCCCCACTCCAGAATTCTTTTTAGCCTCACTGTGTAAAAATTTAATATTTTATAACTTCTTATAATCACCCAGTGTGCACTGGATGTTTCAACACATCCCAAAAAACAAACATATTACGTAGTACAATCAACGTAACTTTTTAATATGTATACAATGTATCTATTCTGTCTAAATAAAACAAACATTTAACACTCATCCCGGCGATATAACTAGGCATTATATGATAGTACAGACCTACAATGTTATAAATTATATGTCACAGGGTTGTTACATTATTGTGATTTGTAATACGTACCAGCAAAATAATATCGATGTTTCAGTTTTTCACAAAAAAAAAAAAAAATATACTATTTTAAAAATACAAGGGGTATCAAATCAATTATTTATAAGAGTAATGTCCGTATGCATACTATTTGATGTGTCATCACGTCATAAGACAGTTTTAGACTACATGTCTTATGTTGATTAAAAAATAAAAGTAACAAAACTTAGTTAAAAATCAGTTACTTATTTTGTCATACATAATGTGCTCGTATGGTAGTAAAGACAGAAAACCATCGATTTCCATTCACTTTAAATATCGTCCATTATAAACCTAATGTCAATATGATTAGGATAGCCGATAGGTAGTAACGCGTAGGATTTAGAGACCCGTCTAGGTAGATATGTCGGCATAGGCGCCGACTACACGGGGGCAACGGGGGCAATTGCCCCTGTACTTTAATTTTAACGTGGGCGTTGCCCCCGTTCTTCGATTTTAATGGGTGGTTAAACGTAGAAACAGCACTTCGCTTTTGTGAAAAAAATTATTTGGTTATTACTTATTATTATAAGCTATTGAATTTCGATATCGATATGAAATTGTTTATCAAAAGGACAAATTAACTAAAAATAGCTGAACATAACTCATAAGATACCACAAATTATAGATAACGTATAAGTACATTTATATATATATATATATATATGTATAATGTATATAGCTCCAATTAGAAATGCCTAATAGTCACGGTAATGACGAAAGACTTGTGTGATAACTATATATGTACTTTATACACATGCACAAACTGAAACTTAATAACAATATCTTTAGTTGGAATTATTTATAACCTATACTATGGTATTTTCATTTCTTCTAAATTATATTGACTATTCTACATTTATACAGTACTGATAACTGAATACTGAGTATTACATTATGTAGTTCAGTAGTTGATCATTTTACTGTCGTTATCCATACGAAGCATACGTTCTTTATTCGCAGATTGAAGTCACTAAGGTAATTTATATTTTCTTTATAGACCATATTATTTAATATATGAGTTAAAAATTATTTAACTTTTGAAGGGCATACCAAATAAGTAATTCAGACACAAAATAATTCATTATGTCTATGTGGAAGTATGTACAAAAAAAAACTATTCCGAAAAACAATTCTGATTCTAATAGCCTTATTAATTCTGATAATAGTTTATCTTCATCTACTTCCACTTCTAACATAAATTTAAATTGTGATAATCAAATTGACTGTGGAAATAATTCGTCCTCTAAAGATGTTTCAAAACAAAGAAAATTTTTAGCATCTTGGTTAAATAAATACGACTGGTTAGAACATAATAAAATCGATGATAAAGCTTTTTGCAAATTGTGTAGATCCATGAGTAATAATAGTAATAATAATGTTTCTGTATTTATTTCCGAGGGTTTTAATAACTGGAAAAAAAGCTGTTGAAAGGTTTAATATGCACGAAAATTCAGAATTGCACAAAACTAATGTAGTTAAAAACTCTTTTATTAAAAGAAATGCAAATATATATGCACAAATATCGGATAGTCATAAAAAGTCTATGGAAGAATCTAGATTAGCTCTTGATAAAATAATATCTTCAGTATTTTTTTTGGCAAAACAAGGCTTAGCATTAAGAGGGCATACAGACGAATCTGCAAATTTAAATCAGTTATTAAAACTTCGATCGGAAGATTCGACTGAATTGAATAACTGGTTAGGTAGAACAAAATATAAGTGGATTTCTCACGATATAATTAATGAAATTCTTAGCATGCTGTCATTAGAAGTCATTAGAAATATTATCAAACAAATTAAAGAAAACACATTTTATGCCATTTTATTAGACGAAACTAGTGATATTACTGTCAAAGAACAAATTTCGTTTTGTTTAAGAACAGTGGACAAAGAATCGTTGGAAATCGAAGAATATTTTATGGGTTTTTACGAAACGCCTAAAACAGATTCTGATACTCTTTTCAAAATTCTGAAAGATATTTTGTGTAGATTGGAATTAGATTTTTATAATATTAGAGGACAATGTTTTGATGGTGCTAGCAATGTTTCTGGAATTCATAAAGGATTACAAGCTAGAATAAAAGAAATTGAACCAAGAGCATTGTTTGTTCACTGTCAAGCTCATTCTTTAAATCTTGTTACCCAAGATAGTATGCGAAATGTAAAAAATGCTAGAGATATACTAAATTTTATAAGAGAATTAATTACATTTATTAAACAATCACCTAAGAGACTATCTTGGTTTAAAACGAATCAAAAAGACGAAAATATGACATCTCTAAGACCATTTTGTCCTACTAGATGGACGTTACGATATGCTTCTCTGTGCTCTGTTATGGATAACTACAATGAGCTATTGACATTTTTGTCAGATTTTTCAAAAACTGAACACAATGATGCAGGTTCAAAGGCAAATGGATTTTTCAAACAATTAAAAACTGCAGATACGTATATAATGCTTAAAATAGTGATAAGTATTTTTAAACACATGGAGACTACAAATACAGTATTGCAAAGTAAATCATTAGATTTTAAACTTTCTGTTCAAATTTTGAATACTTTAGAAGATACTATTTCAAATTTGAGAGATACATTTCACATTTTATGGAAATCTGCAAAGAAAGAATGGTCAGATTTAAAATTAGATGCACCAAAGGAATCTAGAAAACGAAAAAAACCTCAAAAATATGAAGACGGAGTAACGAAGTCCTTTGAATTTTCACCTGAAAGTAAATATAATCAAATATATAAAGAAATCATTGATCATATACTTTCTGGCTTACAACTAAGATTTAACTCTGAAATTCGATCATTTTTATGTAATGTGGAAATGTTTTTAATTGATCCAAAAATATCTCCCGAAATAATATGTACATTTTACAAGGATGATATAAATATTGATAAGCTAAAACTTCATAGAGATATGTTTCATGATATAATTAAAGGCCAAGGATTAATTGTTTCATCATTCGCAGATATATTAAATATTTTTAAAAATAAATCGTATTTAGTCATTCATTTAACAGAGCTCAGGAAATGCATACAATTGATATTAACAGTACCAGTTACTACATGTACTACCGAACGATCTTTTTCTATGTTGAGGAGGTTAAAAACTTATACCAGAAGTACCATGACGCAGACCAGGTTAAATGATCTGGCACTTCTAAATTGCCATAACACAGTAGCAGAATCTTTAGACCTAAGCAAAATAGGAAATATGTTCATAAATAAGTGCATGACAAGAAGAAATACTTTTAAATTGAAAAAAATATAATTTTAGATTGTAAAATTGTCATCATAAAATGTAATGTATTGTAATTAAGTTAGAAAATAAATTGTATTTTCATAATTTCATGTAATTTTTATTTTTATTTTCATTTATCTGAACCCAATAAAGAGAATTGGAATAATATTCATGAACAATAGTATAAATATTTTATTTGCCCCCGTGCTAAAATATAAAAGTCGGCGCCTATGTATGTCGGTGTTCGGAGGTCGATACCCGTATACGAGTTGTGGTATTTTATTATAATTGTTTCCAATTATTAGTAGGTTTCATTGTTTGAATATGACGTTCTAACTATGTTTACAATGTAACCCAAATATAAATTTTTGTTATAAACATTATATTGCAGTTGCAGGTATGTTAGAAATTAACAGATTTAAAACGTTGATGATAAGGTTGCAAACACCGGACATTAGCAGTACCAGGGACATCACATTAACGCAAATTCAACATTCAAATTAATGTTGCATATTATATGGAAACATACCTTGTATGTTTATAGTACACATTATTGCACAGGGGGCACTTTTGTACCCAAATCATGATTTGAACCAGATGATGCTACTGCAAGAACAATTTTTCCACCATATCTTCTTTTGCAAGAAGTAAATTTATCAATAAAGTTTTACCCGTGCCCCCAGGCGCATCTAAAAATAATATTTTACCTTCATTATTGTTAATAGACGACATCACTGAATCATATACAATTTTTTGTTCACTCATCAATTAAACGATTTTCATTTTAAACGGACAGTTATAGTTGATGTTGATCATAATTTCTCTCTCTTAAATACTCAATATTAATTCTTGTCCTATTTATGTTTATCGGTAAAAGAAAACCAAAATGTACTATAGCTTTTCCCGATAAAACTTCCACTTCTTTGTTTAATTCAAATAAAACTTCATCAAATAAACTTTGGTCAAAACTAATATCATTTTATGACAGCCCTTGTCGTTTCCGATGCAGTATATCCTCGGCCATACTTTCGCGATAATTTTGCCAAAACATCAAAGGATCAGTAATTTGACAAAACGTTAGTATGATAGCAAATAAACATCTGAGTGATTTAGGTGTACAACATATAGAAACTTTTGATAGCGTGTTTTCCCAATGAGACCCGTCATCCAATACCAAAGTATTATTAGTTAACCAACTTTGTTGGTAAACCAAACAAAGCGTTGCGTTTTTGCAAAGCGCATGCACCTTGAAAAGTATCATAAATGACATTTTGCACTGTGCGAAGACTTTGAAAAGAAATTGGACCTTTAACTATATGGAGCAGCATCCTCAAGTGAAAACTCTGTATTGTTAGGATGGATTGTGTATACCCTGCCCAGAACATCGGTTTTTTTAACACCAGGGTGCCCTTCCACCACAGTTCCTTGTTTACACCGAATAAACTTTTTACCAACCTGTGATTCCATGTATGTATAGTAACTTGAAATTGTCTTGATTAATTTGGTAAATTTGTATTATCTTAATAATATTAATACGAATATTGGATATACATGTTGGTATACGTGTTGATAAACTTCTTGAAATAACGCCGATATCAAACACAATACAGAAGGTCAGGTTGCAGGTAGCAGGAACCCGTGGGCCGCCGTGCCGCACAATATGTACCTAATATATTTATATATATACAATTACACATTTATTTTAATTAATAATAACTAATTATTTATTAACTTTATCGGATTAAATTTATGCTTAAAACCTTCTCTGTGGTGTCCTCTTCAATTTAAAAAAAAAACTGCTCGATGATCCAATAAGTAGTTTCTGAGTTTATCCCGAACAAAAAAAGCGACTTCATTTTAAATAGTAGTATAAATATAGATAAAGGTATAGAACTATAGATATATTATTAATTTTGTTTTTGGTTAGTTACAAAAATAAAAGATTAAAGAAACAAAGAATAAAATACACATATATATATTACATGATGACAAGAATAATATGAGGAGAAGGCTTTGGTTACTAAAGATGCGAATTCTGTTGATAATGTGTTCTGACGAATACGTCCGAAATCCTCGTCAGAACACAAGATGATTACACTTTGCGGGTTTTCTATTATTCTCACAGTACGTTTCTGCCATCTATCAAAGATGGACGAAGTTGATAAATTTATGTTCTCGAAAGTCCGTTAATGAAGTTATCATTGTTAAATGGTGGAAAAACAGAGCAAGTTAACTAGTTAACTTTCTAGAAGAGAGGAAAAAAATATCTCTGTTGTGGTAATTTTTTTCTCTCACGTCCCACAAACACTTGTTTTCGTACACGAGACTGATGAATTTATCTCAATCCATGATTCAAATAAATTATTATATTAATAAATTGTAAAATATCAAATTTACTAATCTCAATCACGTCAAAATAGACGTAGTTCACACGAAAAAAATCAAACTTTTTTGAACGCTCAACTGTTTCTGACGATATCGTGTATATTCTGACGTGATCTTTACTGCCAATGTAAACACTTTCATTGGAAAATATGTTTTTGTTTTTTTTTTGGACGAATTCGTCAGAACACATTTTCATCAGAATTCGCATCCATAGTAACCATAGCCTAACACGAGTAAAATTTGGCTATCAAGAGCTATCAAAAATATCTAATCATTATTAGATTTTCAAGAAAAACGAGCGATAGAATAGGTAAGTAGTAATAATGATAAATCTTCAACCATTTCCACAATTAGTAGACAACAATTTCTACAACTATAGGCAAGGCCGTATTAAGCACCTATTGGGCCCTGGAGCTGACATGTGAGCCCTTTTGACAAAACATGCTTTACAAAGTTGCTTGCTACGCTCGCAGACCGATACATTTTTTTAACTATTTTACAAATAGTCATTTGCATTATAAAACTAATAGGTATTAAAAATGTATGTCTATAAAACTACTAATTTTAGTATGATAAAAAATGTGTACTCACTGTGCAATAATTTGTCCTAGCAATGTTACTAGGCAGTTTCAATGAAACATGGAACATCGCAATTTTTGTTAATTTTGCGTTAAAGTAACGCCTATGAGACTGTTAATGTATCGCATTGCTGTCTTTCAATTAACGTTCTTTAAACATCACTCTACACATACATTCAACAATCAAATGTAGTACTGTAGTATATTATCAAAAAAAAAAAAGCAAAAATTATTTATCTCCAGAGAGAGATCTGAGGGTGTGATTTGAACTTTGAACCATACATATCTATTGACCTATATGGACCTAACCCTATCAACTTACCTACCTATTTACATTACAAAGATATGTAAAATGAATGTTTATAAGCAATGAAATCAGAAATCCAATAATTTAAAAATATATGAATAATAGCATTAATTATAAATACTTATATATACAATTAATATTTATAAATCATTAGTAGAAATAGTAACATACCTATAATAATAACTATTATTTCAATTTTTTTTTTAGATACCTTCTTTATAAAATTTAATAATTTATTCTACTAAATTTTAAAGACTTGAATTGTATGATTTTTGTCTAAAAAAGCTGATATTATCTAATGGTCCATGAGTAGTTTCAAACAGTGGCGTAATTGTGGGAGGTAAGTGCCCCCCTGACAATTTTTTGAGAGATAAAGATATAATTTTGCCCCCCCAAGATAATCCAACAGTACAAATAGCACCTTTTATTAATAACTCTTATGGGTATTATTTTAACAATATTGGTACCTAGTATCTGTTACCTACAATTTATGTTAATCTAAACCACCAAATGAGTTAAGAGATTCATATAAAATCAAACAATTAAATATACTGTATAAAATACATACAATAAAAATATGTTTTAACTGGTGAGGGAGAGGGGTGTCAGGGTTTTGGTAATAATAAATATATTATATTGCCCCCCCCCTAGATTTTTTCCCAGTTACGCCACTAGTTTCAAACGTAGGAAAGTGATTGAAAATTTATTGAACTTTGAATGTTATACGTAAAAAATTGTGAACCATATAAAAAACCATAATTTGTAAAGAATTTTTTAAGAAACTGTGATGCTTTATCATTATATTTTTGATAAGTTCCAGGACACGCTAAAATTCGAATGAATTCATACAAAATTACAAAATTAAGTATTTATAAATAACCTAATCTAGTATATTTGGATGACAAATTCATTGAATTTTATCTCCTTTTTATTATCATAAACATTAATACTGCCGACGCCCGCGGTGGCTATAATATAGTTGAGTGTTATAAATAAATATCGTTATTTTATAACAAGTATTGCGCCTATCACAGATGTTTCAAATATAACTTAAAACCTTCATCACTGGGACGTTGGAAACATCAAATGTTTAGTGGGTATCGGCTTAAAATTGTTTGAGCCCCTTTCACTTGGTTACTCGAGAGGGCGCCGGGGCTCCGTCCCGGCTAGACCCCCTCTTAATCCGACCTTGACTACAGGCTACAATAATAGGCATTAGCCTATGAAGTGTATAATGTGTTTCGACTTGCACTATTGACAACACCATTTTCGTACCCGGGTTTTATTAGTTTTTATAGTTATATGAAAATAATAAAATTTTATAAATTTTAAAATTATTTCCAAATCTGTTGAACCACATGGTCTAGAAGTCCGAAATCACGAAAAAGAAGAAAGAAAATGTTTCTCCCCATTAGGTACGCCCTTGTTTACGCGAACATTTGGATTATAAGTCAAACTCTGCAACAAGTATTTTACATTTATATATATTGAACTACTATACCACATTTATACATATGTAGTTATATACTACAATATAATAATATACAAATAATAAATTATAATATAATAGTGAATAGTAGTCATATTTTCGGTGACCGTTTCATTATGTCAATAGATATGGCACTATCTATACATGAAAAATAGTTGATATAATAGCAAATAAACATGATTTCAAAAATGTGACCGTCATTATGAAATACGGATATGCATTAATCCAAGAGATTTTGTTATAAATTATAATAGCTAATAGTATGCGTAGGGATATAATAGTTATAAATGTTGTATGTGTAGATATATACACAGTATATATATATAAGTCTAACCTATGTAGGTATACTTAAATATATTATATTTACAATTATAGATAAACTTATGACGTGTTAACTTAGATTCACTACATATGTGTATATGCACAGTGTCGAAGGGTAATAAATTATGAACAGAATATTATAATATTACTGTAACAATAATATTCTTTGTGCGTCCAGTACGTGAACGCACACGGCACGTACTACGTGTGCGTGCGCGTTTGTGATGTATTTTATGCATAATTCAAAACACTAGATTATGTACAATGAATGACATTGTATGCGTGTCGGTTGGTTTGGCGCTCGGTGGGTGGGTTCCTAAAAACTTTTCCACCTCTCGTACGCACATTGGATGCGAGTTTCGTCTGCGACGCAATACCACGATACATCGCGGCGAACCGTTTCCCTCGTTGTTGCGCACGATGACGCCGCCCGACGTAATAATGCATACAGAGTGTATACAAGTGTGCTGCGTTACGTGCATCTTCGTCCGCGCGTAGAAACACGTCGACAACGGAGCACACCGGCGCCACACGTGTTCTTTTTGGTTTAGCTTCAGAAACGCGCACATCGTCACGCGGTATACTTAGGTATGAGTTCAATTGCGAGAAATTTTTTTTCGCGACGGAAAATGTCGGCTAAAACCGGTTTTCACGGACCTTGCCGCTCGAAATGGCCACATGCGATGTGTATCCAATACGTTCGTGTGCGTCTTCTCGTATACGTATCACTTCGTTAACGTCCTTATCGATCGACTATTTTTAGTAAATATATTTCATTCAGCGTACATGGATATGTATGTATAAGTCGGACACTGTTCGATGACGGCAGGTATACCATTAATAATTACAACCGTTACTCGTTGGTATACGTTATATGGTCATAAATCTTTTGCGGATAAGCCACTCACAGGTAGTGTAATGTATTACTCGTTTGGGCGCGTATACGAACGAGCACCATACATCGTCGGGACTTCAGCAGGCAACACGTGGGGTGATATGTGGGACGTGCTGGGGAAAAAATGTCGAACGTGATTAAATTTCAGCGGAACATCAAGAGTGTTATAGAGGACAATAGCGAGAAGGAGGATACAACGCGGTTCGTATAGATGGTTTGTCCCGTCGACCCCTACGTATGCACACCGACATGCGTCCTTACCAAACACAATGTTTAACGTTATATGTATAATACGAACACGCGACAGTCGCACCGCAGCCCCTCCACCGCGGGGTCGTAACACACCGCGCTGACGGACCGTACTACGCGCGTCATTACAACAATAATTACTCCCAGGAATCCCGAACGTATACGCTGCTGGCTCGTCAGTGCTCCTTTATTGGTGCGCCGCCGCCTGGGCGGTGCCCGGTTGGCCGTCACGGGTGATGGAACGGTAGGAAGGAGAAGTGGCGCGCACGCGCTGTGGCCGTGGAAGCCCTGACGGTTCGTCAGTTCAGTACTCCGGCCACCCGCCATTCGTGTGCCGTTCTTTCCGTGCGTCGTTGTTCGTCCGTGAGCTACCGCCGCCTTGACCCCTCCGTCATCGCCACCGCCTGCGTTATAGCATTGTTTGCTGCCGACAACGCCACACAGTACGGCGGCGGTGGGGATCATCGTTCTGCGCGTGCGTGACATATTGCTGCGCGCTCATACGCACCGCTGTTTGGGAGCAATCCAACATTGATCACCGTCGCACCGAAAATTATCCCGTACGCGTTGGTCGTTTTTCCCGTGTGCGGGTGTTATTGCTTGGCGTCGCGCGGCCCAAGTTTCGTTTTTCGCCGTCAACCTCTGCCTTGGACGGCATAAATAATATAAAATAACACTTGTACGTGTCAAACCAGCGCTGTGCAAACGCGAACAATTTATCTTGCATTGCTAGCGTGTGCTGAGGTGAGTTATGCCCGCCGCTCCGGGTTATTATTATTATTTCTTTCTCCTTGTCGTCGTACGCGAAGCATCGTAGTCATGTTGTATAGCTCTTTCAACGCTTTCCATACAATCTTTGTGTTTCGTTACCATAGCACCAAGTGCGCCGCATACACATGTAATTGTATCTGAAATCAGTGTTTCTTAACTGGAGCATACGTAGGTGTTCGGCGAACTAACGGCTAACTTTCCTGATTAGTACATGGATACGCTGATGCGTAGTGCAATAAATCGCGGGGATCGCGATGATAGAAGGTAAATAAAGACGCGCTCACTCGCTGTAAAACGATCATGAACACGGATTTTACTATTGAATTTTCGCGACGATCCGTTTTTGTGATCGCTGTTCATTGTTTAATCCGTGTTCATGATTATTTGTAGCGTACACGCGCGTCATTATTTTCCTTCTGTCTTCGTGAGCCCTGAGATTTGTACGGAAACATTATTATGATAAACAATCAGCAATAACAGATATAACAGATCGTCATTTCTCGGATCATGTTACGTTGACCATAATAATACGATTACGTTGCTCTGTACTACCTACTACCTTGGCCACTCCATCCCCACTGTTGTTGTTTTTGCTAATCATCCACCCTGCGCTCCTATTACTGTAAACATTTCTCGATCTTGTCATATTCTTATTTTCATATAAAATTCATCTAGACGATTTCACAAGGTTCAAGTTCAATGTTGGACATTAATGCATTCACATATCTTTGGCTGTTTAAACGTAGTCTCATGCCAATTCAATATCAAATAGATTGAAGTAAATTTCCACATTCAGGAATTTAATACAATATGCCATTACTAAGAAGTATTATTATTGAATGAAAAAAAATGTCTAATATCTCTTAAATTGAAGTACTTATTACCGCTTTGTTTTCATTTGTATTTGTCCTGACTGTTCAATAGAGTTTTCGTTTATCAAGCTATGGTTCGATGAAAATTTGTTGTGATAATAGAATTATATTATTGCATAAAATTGATACTCTTATTGAGCTGTATCAAGTCCTATTCATAGAAAACAAATTAAATAATTAATGTTGAAATAAGTAACTATCATAGTTAGTGGCGTAAATTGGATTCAATTTCTGGTGGTGCAGAGGTATATTCTCAACTTATAATTTCCAACACACCAATTTTCCAATTTCCTAACTAACATTCTTCCCATTAAACTATATATTTTCCCATATATTTCATTAAATAACAAATACATTTTGAATTATTTTAACATTAAAACCTTTATTATTATAATATTAATAAAAAAAACAATCAAATTTTGTTTTTGGTATGCTGATTTCCTTGGTTCTTGAAAATAATATTATAGGTATACAAATTTCTATGATTTTCTGGTGGTGCAAAAATATATCTTTGCACCACTACATTTTAGATGTATTGTTGCAAGTGCCACATTTGCACCATCCAGTTAATGCCACTGATCATAGTTATTATAATGATATTAATATAAATTATTTTCAATAAACTTGATTAGATGATTGGTTGCATTATCTAGTTATGTACATTATTTTTAATAATATATTAAACAATTAAATTTATTTAGCTTACATGAGCAAGCTCAAAAATGAGTGAGGTATCAACACAACAACAGACTGGAGCTACAGACGTTCAGCAAATGCAGCAGCAACAACAACAACAACAACAACAACAGCAGCAACAGCAACAACAAAATCAACAGCAACAATCTCAACAAAATCAAACCCAACAAATGCAACAGCCACAACAAATACAAGTTATGATTCAACAGCCTCAAAACCAGGTAGACATGCAGCAGCAACAGCCACAAGCACAGCAACAACAGCAACAACCTCAACAAGTAACTGTTGCCAGTGGTCAGCAAACTATTACTATGCAAATGGCTTCAGATGGATCCAATGGAGGTACTGTTCAACTTCCACATTCATCTGCTCCATTGACAACTATTGAGGTATTATTTCTATTGTTTTATATTAACATTTTTTGGCATGGTGGGATGGTATTAATCCCATATAAAAAAAACACCTTTCCGACATAGTGGAACAAATCATTTTCTTCATAAAAATATATTTTTATTTAATTTGGTTTTTTATTTGTATTAAAACTAAATTACCAATTTGGATGTTTTTTTTAATTAATTTCCAAATATTGTACAAAAAAGGTATGTATTTATTTGATTCAGATAATATAAGGGTCCATTATATGTCCTACCATGCAATGAGTGTAAGTTATTTAATACGATTAAACTCATGGTGGGTATAGTAGTTAAGTTTGTTTTACTGTTTATTTATAGTATTGTTTTTTATAAGTAGTATTTGATTAATGTGTATATTTATAATTTATAATATATTTATTTATATAAACATACACATTAATCAAGTACTTCTTACAAAAATAATGCACTAATAATATAATTAAACAGTAAAACAAACTAAACTACTACATCCACCATGATTGTTGTCGTGTAATCTGTATCGTGTATCTGACACTTATTGTGTTATATGCATATAATGGATCCTCATTTTATTCTTCATATTTTAATGTTAAATAAATCTATCTGATCAAAAAAATACATATTTTTTCTGTACAATATTTGGAATTAAATTAAAAAATAAATCCAAATCGGTATATTAGCTTATTCAAATATACACACAGTATATAAATATGTCTCAATTTGTCTAATACTCAAAAATATAATATTTTATATTTACCAAATTATTCTTAGTTTTGTTTCAGTGTGTATTAATTTCAATATATTATTAGGTCTTATTATTTTATTATTTATTTATATTATTTAATATGTTTTGTCACATATATTATATAATATGCAAAAGAAGAAATTAAAATTATTGGAGTCCAATATGTTATACCTACAATAACCTGAAGAATGTTATATGCACAATGTGTATGGTAAAATTAATGTAATCCTACATGTTAAAACTTATATCAATGAAAATTAAAATTAAAAAAACAACTGTCCGAGCAACTTAGGTCTACAAAAATCCCAAAACCCTTAGTATGAAAGAATTCTTTGTATTGATTATAATAATAAAAATTTCATTTTTAGACGTCTGGTCAAATGCAAATTTCATCTATTCAACCTCAGCAACAGCAACAGGGTCAAGTGCAAATGACTAATATTCAAACTCAGCAGCAAGGCCAGGTTCAACAGCAACATACCATGCAAGCACAAAATAATCAACAACAGCAGCAACAGCAACAAACGCAAATTCAACAGATTAATGATTGGAGTCATGGACGTGTTCAGTTAATTCAGCAGGCTAGTCCACAGTTTGTACAGTACAATGCTCAGGGCCAACTAATTATGCCTGGGACAATGTTACAACATCCTACTTCAGGCGCTATTCAGGTGATTGCAGCTCCAAATAAACAATTCCAGTCACAACAGATGCTCACCACAGCTCATGCACATAAACAGGTAATATCACAAGGACAAGCAGCTTCGTTTCCGACTGGATATGCTGCTATACCAACCACTACTAACCAGACTCTTGTCATTGGCCAATTAGGGGTGATAAGTAGTCAGCCAAATATGAAACAAAATGAAATGCAACAAACAGTACGTACTATAGACTTTTTTAATATTTTGTTTTATTTGGAAAACATTTTTTAGTACACTAGTTGTGC
The DNA here is from genome assembly GCF_003268045.1 of Sipha flava. NCBI lineage: Eukaryota > Metazoa > Arthropoda > Insecta > Hemiptera > Aphididae > Sipha > Sipha flava. The sequence continues at coordinate 1,453,907 of NW_020272898.1, forward strand.
TACTGGAAGGGCAGTACAACAAAATGCTCAAACTATGCAATTTTCACCCTGGCAATTTAATGCATCACTTCCTCAAGGAATCACCTGGGCTACTCCACAGCCTCAAGCATTATTAACTACACAGAATCATCCAATCTTTATACGAGGTCAGTAAATTACTTAGATATAAATAATGGTTGTAGTAATTAATAAATTATAACTACTAATAATATATAAAAGATACATATTTTTTTTAGGAAAGGATAATTTTTCTTTCATTTTCTCCATATAATGTCTGGTGAATTATAATCTCATTTGGTATTTTACTATTGTTTGTTTGTCTGGCTGTGCATTTCTTCTATTTATGTATTATTTACATGTTCTGTATTATATATGAACAAAAATATACTGATATTGATTACAATTATAACTAGTCTTTACTAGTCTTAATTATAAATACTTGCCTGTACAAATTCAGTTTAACAAATATAATCAAACTATGTGTAGCAATAGTCTTATTTTCTTGGTAGTCATTGTATATTATACAAACTATAATAATCTTTAAAAAAATAGTACTAAAAATTGTAAACAAGTACAAGCATAAATGACATAAGGAATGAGGTAGCCCAAGAAATTGAAACAGATTGGCAAAATATAGCATATGATAGAGATAAATGTGTGAAGAATTTTGGTGGTAAAGTTCCTTTATAGAACTTAGAGCCACAGAAAAGAAAAATTGTTTTTTTTTTAACTAATTAAATAATACAATTTTTTTTTTTTACAGGCGGACCTCAGCAAGATGGTCAACAACAACAAGTACAAACTCCCATGTTTATACAGAGTCCTCCTCCTCAGCATCTACAACAGCATCATGGTCAAACTATGGTACAAACCAGTGGTGGTGTTATGCAAAATATTGGGCAAATGGTTAGTGGTACTACTACTACTACTATTAAATCACAGCGTGCTGATATACAACCAAAAGTAGTTGCAACTCCTACAGGTATGGGAAATAATAGACAACTATCAATACTACCATCAGGACATACAATTCGTCCTAATGCTACAATTTCCACACAAACCACTACTGGTATACAGCACTTAAATCAAATGCAAAAAGCTCAACTTAAAGTCAGACCCAAAACTGGTGTTCGTCAAAGTTTTAATATAGCCCCACATAAATCAGATGCTGCTAATCAGACCAATCAATCAAAACCTCAACAGTCTTCTCAGCAAACATTAAATACTAATAAGTAATTATTAAAAATTTTTTATAATATATACTAAATATGATATAAATACTAAACAATTTGTTGTTTCAGAATGATTTTGACAAGTTCTGGTCAACTTGTTCCTCAAATTCAACAACAACAACAACAAACTGTACAAGTACAGCATTTGCAACAACAACAACAAGCTCAACAACAAATTAAATTAGTTAGTATGCAATCCCCAAATCATCAAATTGTAAGTATGCAGTCTCCCCAAGTTGCATATCAGCAACAGCAAATTATCAAACCTACTACAAGTGTTATGAGTATGTCCATGAATTCTCCACAAAAGATACATATACATCAACTGCAACAAGGCCAAGCTATTGTTAGCCAGCCTCAACAACAAATTACTATCCTTGATCGTCCTGTGATACCTGTTGTTTCATGTGCTCCTCAGGCATTAACACCAGCTCAAATTCCAATTTCACCTCCAGCTCAAACAACAGTATCGTCCATGCCTCCATTAATTAAATCTGGAGATTCTCCTAAAGATTCGACCACTGCACAAACTCAAGAAGCAGTGGCAATTTCAACTATAGAGACTGCTACAGAAACAACATCTTCTGTTTCATTACCAGTTACTTCTAATGAAGACAATACTAGAGATAAAGGATTGCCTAAAGCTTTAGTGAAACCGCAAGTTTTAACCCATGTTATTGAAGGTTTTGTTATACATGAAGCTGACCAACCATTCCCTGTGAATCGATCATGTACTACAACTGATTTGTCAAATATTATACAAAATAAGGAAAATATTAAAATGGATGAAGAGCCTCCAAGTAAAAATTATACTTTATGTGTTTTTAAACAAATCTCACGTAATTTTTTAATAATATTATGTTTTTTATTATTTTACAGACAAAAAGATTAAATCTGATATGAATATTCAAGAAAAAATTAAGTGTGACTTTTGTGGGAAATGTCAAGAACTACAGAAATTTAAAATTAAAAAGAAATCGAAACGTTTTTGTTCACAAGAATGTTCTAAAATGTTCGAAAATAATTCAAAAAATGGTCAAACTGATAAAAAAAATGGAAAAAATTGGGTATGCATTTTAAAATTTCATGAGTTTGTTTTTACTTGCATTGTTATAAGCGTGTGTTAACATTTTAACTAGGAATGTGAAAGCAATGGTTCAGCTGGTGATTCCAGTAATACCAGTTCATCAGTTGATTTACCCAATCGAATGCAAGTAGATACTGATTCCAAGATTGATATAGTTCCAGAATTGGCTCCTATTAATCCACTGACATGGACGGTAAATTTTAATTGTAATTCTATATTTTTCATCCTAAATTAACACTCATACAATTTTTAGGTAAAAGATGTGCGTAAATTTATTGGTCAACTAACGGACAGTGAAGAAATAGCTGCAGATTTTGAAAGCCACGAAATTGATGGTCAAGCTCTGATGTTGCTCAAAGAAGATCATTTGATAAGAGATATGTCTATGAAACTTGGACCAGCATTGAAAATATTTGCAAAACTAGATGCTATGCGTACAGAAAATCCAGAACTTCAACCACCAGCAACTTCTCAATAAAAGACTGTTTCATGTACACTCAATTGTTTTAATAAGTATAATTTTTTACTTGGATGATAAAATAACTGATTGTTTTGTTTTAAATTATGTACACCCAAATAGTACATATTGACCCTAAGACTTCTTAAAACCATGTCATTATAAGATACCTAATTTAATTTGTTATTTCTTATAGGTTTTTACATTAAAATTAAAATATTTTTTCTTTTAATAGTATTATCGAATATAATTTCTTTCGTAAGATTGCTATCTTCTATAATTTTTGCTAATCAAAAATAATACACTCTAATAATATTTACCTTTTTGTACCTTATATTTTACTATTTTTGCGACTGTTTATTAATATTAATTTAAATTATATTTTAGTCACATTTATTTATAAATGTGTACTTTAATATTTATATTACTGATTACTGATGTAAATTTATACTTGCCTGTATAATTTTGGATTGGGACTGGTTCCTATGTTTTTATATTAGAAGTTTTATTTTCATATAATTCCCCTTGGGTTCTATTAAAAGTACATAGGTTTAAAATGTATATACAACTAAATTGTATTCTATCAAAAATGGAACCCTTTAACTAGCATTTTAATGATAAATTTTTTTATTCAAATCAATTATGCTTTATATATATGTTCATATATTTTCTCAAAACTAGCATTTTACTATTTTTAATTTAGTATAATTTATAATCTTATTATATAAATTTATAATTATTAAATTTGTTGATTTCTACGATTGTGTTTGCTTTGAACAAACTTCTTAATATAAAATATTAATGTGCTCTATTACTTATTTAAAATTGTATTTTATTCATTTAAAATAAAACTCATTTAAGTATTTAATTATTAAATTTTTTCTTAGTAATAAATACAAACCTAAATGTTAGATGTTGTGTTCATTTTACTTTAATTTTAAGTTAATTATTGGGAATATTTTTTATAGTATAATAAATATTTTAAATTGAGATTTTAATTTTATTTTGTGTTTATTAAATATATTCCTGCCCACAGATAGTTTAAGTTTTATAAAATAAGATGTACATCAACATCGACATAAATATGTGGTTTTTACATATTTTACCCATAGAATATAAATGCATGTAAAATACCCATAAAACTTTTGCTAATAAACTGAACACATTAGATTTACTGTGTACATAACAAATATATCTATATATTTTTTTTTTTTTATAGTAAATATTTTATAGGAAGTATTTCAAATACACAACAGTACGCAGACATTCTGGCAGGGTGGTCATACATTAACAATTAATATTAACTACAAATTTGGATGGGGTATCTTAATTTTTCCAATATTTTTATACATGTATTTACCTTATACAAATGTTTCGAAGTGGTTGAACATTATATGGTTATTTATTATTGTGATAATATTGAATATTTAGGTGAGGGAAGGTTCACAGAGTAATCAAATACCTTTAAAAGTCCATATACAAACTGCGGCAAGAAAAAATTTAACTTAATACAATCTGCGACATAACCAATAAGATACATTACACAAGCAGTGGCAATTTAATTGATGTACACCTACAATATTATATACTATAAAATACCTAAAATCATATATGTATACCTATGTGCATATATTGTTTGATTAATTATGTTATGTTGCGTCTTGCACATTCCCATGTTTTATTAACACTTATTTTTTATTCATATTAAAATTTGAACTTAGAATTATTGACCCTATAAATGCTATTCTGGCAAAACATAATTGAAAATTTCATCACGTTCAGTGGCGTAGCCAAGGGGGGGGCTAAGGGGGCTATAGCCTCCCCCATGGGCCGTGTTTATATGTATAATGTATCTTGACTATTTAATAGAATCAATGCTTGTTTTAATCAAAGGCTTATTGATGTTATGCCACTTGAAGGACTTATTCCGGCCAATTTAAATATGTATGACGATAAAAATATAATAAAAGCTGCTAAAATATATGTCCAAGATCTCCATGGTAATACCTCATCTACAATCAGATCTGATTTATTCATACGGAGGCAAC